>NC_140585.1:463755087-463935087 GCF_964204655.1 Triturus cristatus
GCTTTATCTGAATCTAAAACTGCATACATTCTTTAATTAATAAAGAGAGAGAGCTAATTTAAAAGGACATGCAAAGAAGGAAAAAAGGAGAAAGGAAAAAGGAAAAAATAAATTGTAAAAATAAAAATAAAGTTAAGTAGAAATTGGAAATATATAGAACCAACATAACCAGATAAGAAAGAGTAAATAAGCTCTAAACCAGGACATATTACATGGCATTAAAAAGATATATGTATATCGTCTCACCTAAAGATCAGATGAGATAAGGCTACTTTTCGCCACTTCAGCTCAATAAATAGCCAAAGCGTCCGCAAACCGCGCAAAGTTCATCATATGTGTATCCCAATCTGAAAGTCAGAGTAACAAGGGGCGAGTGGATGTATAATCTGTCTAATCTGAGGCACATTGATAAAGTATTGTTTATACAAAACTAATGTCAAACTGGGTATGTTCCTAAGGGTGACTTACATATTCATCAAGGGTATATAGCAGCAAGGTAAATATCGTCATTGGTAAATTCTAGATTGGAAGGAGCTTCATAATAATTGCACTCCCACTCTAAAAGCAAAAGATAAATAAAAAACGAAATGAGAACGGCGATTTAGAAGAAAACCTTCAAATCTCACAATTGCGCAGAAAATCAGGTACATAATCATACAAACATGAAGAACACCAACATCAATCCCTAATATATACAGCAGTGATGTGCAATATTAGTAATGCAACATATCACCAGTGTCCAAGGTCTTGAAGTAAAAATAGCATCAATTTAATAGACGGCAACACCAATTATGTGTATGATGCTCAAATCTCATGTAGCGTATCCCGGCATGAAAATAATCACCGTTAATAACCAAATTCAAGTACCCAATATGAAACGCATCATGTCAAGTGTCAAACCTGGGACCCAAGCGCTAACATTAAATCGCACCTGGGTAATGTAATCACTTTCTATATATCGCAATGAATATAATCATACAATATAATTAAAAAAGTCACCAGGTAAACACGTCCCAAGCCGCAAAGAAAAAACAAACTGTTGTCTGCTACATCCAAAAACGCTTGCTAATAATCGCATGAAAGTCAATGAAATATACCTGACATACCGCTCTGTTGCCCATAAGAAATGCAGCACATTACGCCAAATTTTAGACAGAAATAGATACCAGGGCGCTGTATGTCAAGCGCGGTTGTAAACGAACGACAGTATAAAACCAAGACAACTATGTGTACTCACTTGTCAATAGAAGAGGAGCAACAGCGTGATAACTGGCCTTCAAACCCGTCCCGCAGGACGCGGCCGGTTTTTAAAACCATAAAAAAGTTGAACGTAAGTGACGTAGCCTACGTGGTGACGCGTCATCTAGCAAAACCGACATAGGTGCTAAACACTAAAAAGGGGCCTCCGTTCAAAGGTGTATGAGAGAGCGGTTGCCATCTTTGAATGGGCAACAAAATATAGACGCTCTATAGGCAGTAATACGAACTGAACCAACACGAACTAAATAATCTAAATATCGATCATCTGGATGTATAGCTTTACTCGTAGTGTGAGTTGTAGTAGCATGCCGATTTGTATAATAGCTGGAGGCAATACTGAGTAACGGACCAAAAAGGATCTGTAACTCCATAAGCATGGCAATCATGCGTAATGACACGGAAGCCACAGAGGCATAGAGTAAACCCCATGATCAACATCAGGAGAGTCAAGAAAAAGGAATAGAGGAGAAAGAAGAAAAAGAGAAAAGAAACAGAGAGAGAGGGAGTATATTTACAAAATGAAAAATAGGGTAAATATTAAAAACATTTCACAGAAAAAGGGGGCGTGAGGGATACTAACGCCCAAAAGAGTATAATGTACATCTTTGCTATAGTATCATGCACATATTGGTCGACTTTCTGGTAGATATCACTGGGGGAAACCAAAAGGGCCCCATCATGGACACTTATTAACAGTTTGTCAACTCTCTCCTAAGTGCAAACAAGCGAAATTTAAACCAGAATGTGATCGAAACACAAGGACTCTGAAGGATAAAATTTAAAACAAAGCGTGTTTTTAAAAGGATACAGCTATTTGATTTGAAAGGAAACAATTCTAATGTTTTATACAAAAAACGTGTTTTGTACAAAAACCCAAAGCTTATCCCAGGAAGTAATGGAGCTCTTTGTCTGTATTGTGGCCCATCTCTGTGGCCCTCAGACGGCATATCCATTTAGCCTCCTTACGTCTAACCAGGAGCTCCCTATTGCCACCTCTGTGGCCGATTGGAACATGGTCAATACCATGAAACCAAAAGGTACTGTCATTAGGATGCATTTCCCTGTAATGCGCACTCAAGGGATATTTATTATCGCCATTTAGTATAGCCCTGCGATGTTCTTGTATCCTAACTTTTAATTGGCGAACCGTACTACCCACATAGATAGTACCACAGGGACATCCTATTACATAAATAACATGTGTTGTATTGCAATTTATGAACTGTAGTACGTCAAATGTTCTCGAGGTGTTGTAAGTAAACTTACTAGTTTTATTTTTGCCATTGGGACAAACATTGCACATCCCACATGTAAAGAAACCATTAGGTTTCTGCGGTAACCATGTTACATTGTTACCAGTCACATAACTAGGGCATAAGGAATTGCGCAATGTCTTGCCTCTTCTATAAGTCACAGAGGGTGCATTATTGATATAATTCTTTAGTCCCGGGATCTCCTCTAAGATGCTCCAGTTTTTCTTAAGGATATTGTAAATTTTTCCACTATTGGTGTTATATTGTGTAATGAATCTTACAGCATTGTTGCGCTCCAATTCAACAGATTTCTTTTGTTTCTCTCGCAGTGTATCCTCCCTCTTAATACATTTACTCTTCTCAATTGCTTTGTCAAGAAGTTCACTTTTGTAGCCTCTTTGTAGGAATCTTTTTTTGGACTCTGTGATGTTTTGAAGGTAGGTAGTTTCCTCGCTACAATTTCTTCTTATCCTAATTAGTTCCCCGAAGGGAATATTTTGAACAACAGATCTTGCATGAGCACTTTCTGCATGCAAGACACTGTTGCAAGCTGTATCTTTCCTATACAGAGTGCTCTGTATGAAACCATCCTTGACATAAAAGCTTATATCCAGAAAGTTGATTTTTTCTCTGTCATGATCCATGGTGAATTTTACATTGTAATCATTAGTGTTCAAATACGCAAAGTATTCCATAAGTGAGTCCAAGGATCCTGACCATAGACAGATGATATCGTCTATGTACCTCCCCCAGAAAACGATATTATTCGTCCAGGGGGAGGCACATCTGCCCCAGGCATGCTCCCTCTCAAACCACCCCATGAAGAGGCAGGCGTAAGAGGGAGCAAACCTGGAGCCCATGGCAGTCCCAAGAATTTGCTGAAACCAACATTTATCAAAGAGAAAAAAGTTATTATTAAGAATGATATCAATCATTTCCATGATCATCTCATTGTACATGTATAGATCCGCACTATCCTTATCCAGAAAGGACTGTATCGCTAGTAATCCTAGATCCCTACGTATACACGTATATAGGCTTACCACGTCAAAAGTGACAAACATTAGATCATTAGACCATTCATAGTCCTTGAATTTAACCAGAATGTCCTTGCTGTCACGGACATATGATGGAAGATTTACCACATACTTCTGAAGCTTAAGGTCAACAAACTCGGAAATTTTTTCTGTAGGTGAGCCCACCCCAGATATGATTGGACGACCCGGGGGAAAGGGAGCGGGCTTGTGTATTTTTGGCAGGACATAAATGCACGGGTAGTTAGGACTATCAACCCTTAAGTATCTGAATTCATCTTCAGTTAACAAGGATATATCCCACCATTCAGAAAGTCTCATATTAATTAGAGTTGTTAGGTTCAAAATGGGATTTTGTGCTATTTTCTTATAACACAGATCGTTGCTAACTTGACGATTTATTTCTCCCATATAGTCACAGTAATTCATGATCACAACATTACCGCCCTTGTCTGCCTCGCGTATAACAATACTGTTATCCTGTTTTAGCCTATTTAATGCTTTTCTCTCTTGGGCGGTAATGTTGTGATATCTTAAGGGAACAGGTTTATTAGATCCCTCCAAATCATGTAATTCTTTACTAACTTTGTTGTAGAAGGTGTCAATATTACGATGGTAATTGGCAGCTGGCACAAATTTCGATTTTGGTTTTAAACCACTGTTAGAGGTGTAATTTTGTGGAATATCGAGTTCATTTATGATTGTTGTCATATCCTGAGTATCTTCATCATCAAGAGTTACCAAACAATGTATCCCCCGAATGTCAGCAATGGTATGTGTAACATTGTCATCAGGCGTTGTTAGTTCTGTATTCCTAGTGTATGATTGGGAAAAGTAATCCTTGAGTTTAAGAACTCGAACAAATTTGTAAAGATCTATGTGTGCATCTGTTAGATCCCCACTCTGAGTTGGACAGAAATTTAGACCTTTACTTAAAACTGAAATCTCATCTGCATCCAATTTTTATTTGACAGGTTAACAATTTTCAAATCATTGTCATTATATGCTTCATCAGATATCCCCAAATTACATTCCACAGAATTGATTATTCTTTGGGCCGTGCTGCAATCTTCCCCTTTCCCACTGTGCCTCCTTTGGAACCTCCCTTTGCCCCTCCTGCCTCCCCTCCGGGTTTTAGTTGTTCCCTTTTTTGCTGTAACCTGTTGCTGATACGTAGTTTCGCGAGCTCCTTCTGGAAAGAAGAAGCTCCCTCCTCTAAAGGGGCCTCATTTGATGTATTTGATGCTCCACTATTAAAAGAGGAAATGCTCCTTATTGAGCTTGATCCTTCACTCCCTTCCTTCTCCTCTCTGAATCTCTTCTTTTCCTCTATTCCTGGTATATTGTCGAATTTTTTTGCAAACGTATAGACCCGACCATCCTGATAGTCTCTATCGTCCCTTTTTATTTTCTTAAGTTTTTTATCTCTAAGGTACAATTGGTGATCGTCCATCACTTTTTTTAAAATAGCAAAATTCTTTTCGATAAGATCTTTTTGTTCGAGATTGTTAATCTCCTTTTCTATGGCCTCTATTTCTTCTTGAAGTTTTTCTCCTTTCTCTCTAGCATGTTTGATCAGTATCTGCATCATGATTACCGATGCACCTTCAAGGTTACCCTCCCATTCCTTTAGAAGATCTGTACTTAGATCCTCAAATGTGGGGAAAATAAGAATCCTTAGGCCTCTAGGCACTTTCTTGTTCTCCAGATATTGTTGGAGAGTCACCCCATCCCACCACCGGGATAGTTCTTGTTTTTTTAGGCGCTCAAGTCTAAGAAACAATGTTCTGAGACTCGTACTGGGAGAGGTGTCTGGTAAAGTCGGTTGTCGTGATTTATTAGTCCCGAATAGATTGAGGGCCATTTCCTCCCTACCATCTCCAAATTTGGACATATTGGTAACTAAGTAACAAAGAGGGAATAAGTGCAGAACAGTCCAGCAAATCAACGATTTACATAAAACAAAAGGGCCACCAACGACAGACAATGGTTAAGCACTTGAATTCCCAGGTACAGTTATATCTGAAACGGTGCATCCACTTCCAGCATCCGTCGTTGAAAGATGCTCTAATGGTTCCAAAAGTTCACAAACATAAGGAAGGTGCACTCAATACAAGAGTCATTCAGATTCACAAATATTATCCGTTGTTATTTCAAATTTATTCCAAATTTAATCGGCAAACAGCCAACGCGTTTCGTCCCTTTTGCCAGGGGACTTCTTCAGGGCTGCATGAGTAACATAAAAACATATAAACACATAAAAAAGCACAAATATAATCCGACAACCAACAAGAATACATAACAAAGTACACATATATAAATACAATTTTGATCAATAACAGTTGTACACATATATACAACAGTATATGTATAAAACGACACAAAGCACACACATTACATGTAACGTGTTTTGTTAGGTATATAGTACAGATATGAAGCTAAAACGTGCTTTATCTGAATCTAAAACTGCATACATTCTTTAATTAATAAAGAGAGAGAGCTAATTTAAAAGGACATGCAAAGAAGGAAAAAAGGAGAAAGGAAAAAGGAAAAAATAAATTGTAAAAATAAAAATAAAGTTAAGTAGAAATTGGAAATATATAGAACCAACATAACCAGATAAGAAAGAGTAAATAAGCTCTAAACCAGGACATATTACATGGCATTAAAAAGATATATGTATATCGTCTCACCTAAAGATCAGATGAGATAAGGCTACTTTTCGCCACTTCGGCTCAATAAATAGCCAAAGCGTCCGCAAACCGCGCAAAGTTAATCATATGTGTATCCCAATCTGAAAGTCAGAGTAACAAGGGGCGAGTGGATATATAATCTGTCTAATCTGAGGCACATTGATAAAGTATTGTTTATACAAAACTAATGTCAAACTGGGTATGTTCCTAAGGGTGACTTACATATTCATCAAGGGTATATAGCAGCAAGGTAAATATCGTCATTGGTAAATTCTAGATTGGAAGGAGCTTCATAATAATTGCACTCCCACTCTAAAAGCAAAAGATAAATAAAAAACGAAATGAGAACGGCGATTTAGAAGAAAACCTTCAAATCTCACAATTGCGCAGAAAATCAGGTACATAATCATACAAACATGAAGAACACCAACATCAATCCCTAATATATACAGCAGTGATGTGCAATATTAGTAATGCAACATATCACCAGTGTCCAAGGTCTTGAAGTAAAAATAGCATCAATTTAATAGACGGCAACACCAATTATGTGTATGATGCTCAAATCTCATGTAGCGTATCCCGGCATGAAAATAATCACCGTTAATAACCAAATTCAAGTACCCAATATGAAACGCATCATGTCAAGTGTCAAACCTGGGACCCAAGCGCTAACATTAAATCGCACCTGGGTAATGTAATCACTTTCTATATATCGCAATGAATATAATCATACAATATAATTAAAAAAGTCACCAGGTAAACACGTCCCAAGCCGCAAAGAAAAAACAAACTGTTGTCTGCTACATCCAAAAACGCTTGCTAATAATCGCATGAAAGTAAATTATTATAAGGCCAGTTATCACGCTGTTGCTCCTCTTCTATTGACAAGTGAGTACACATAGTTGTCTTGGTTTTATACTGTCGTTCGTTTACAACCGCGCTTGACATACAGCGCCCTGGTATCTATTTCTGTCTAAAATTTGGCGTAATGTGCTGCATTTCTTATGGGCAACAGAGCGGTATGTCAGGTATATTTCATTGACTTTCATGCGATTATTAGCAAGCGTTTTTGGATGTAGCAGACAACAGTTTGTTTTTTCTTTGCGGCTTGGGACGTGTTTACCTGGTGACTTTTTTAATTATATTGTATGATTATATTCATTGCGATATATAGAAAGTGATTACATTACCCAGGTGCGATTTAATGTTAGCGCTTGGGTCCCAGGTTTGACACTTGACATGATGCGTTTCATATTGGGTACTTGAATTTGGTTATTAACGGTGATTATTTTCATGCCGGGATACGCTACATGAGATTTGAGCATCATACACATAATTGGTGTTGCCGTCTATTAAATTGATGCTATTTTTACTTCAAGACCTTGGACACTGGTGATATGTTGCATTACTAATATTGCACATCACTGCTGTATATATTAGGGATTGATGTTGGTGTTCTTCATGTTTGTATGATTATGTACCTGATTTTCTGCGCAATTGTGAGATTTGAAGGTTTTCTTCTAAATCGCCGTTCTCATTTCGTTTTTAATTTATCTTTTGCTTTTAGAGTGGGAGTGCAATTATTATGAAGCTCCTTCCAATCTAGAATTTACCAATGACGATATTTACCTTGCTGCTATATACCCTTGATGAATATGTAAGTCACCCTTAGGAACATACCCAGTTTGACATTAGTTTTGTATAAACAATACTTTATCAATGTGCCTCAGATTAGACAGATTATACATCCACTCGCCCCTTGTTACTCTGACTTTCAGATTGGGATACACATATGATGAACTTTGCGCGGTTTGCGGACGCTTTGGCTATTTATTGAGCTGAAGTGGCGAAAAGTAGCCTTATCTCATCTGATCTTTAGGTGAGACGATATACATATATCTTTTTAATGCCATGTAATATGTCCTGGTTTAGAGCTTATTTACTCTTTCTTATCTGGTTATGTTGGTTCTATATATTTCCAATTTCTACATAACTTTATTTTTATTTTTACAATTTATTTTTTCCTTTTTCCTTTCTCCTTTTTTCCTTCTTTGCATGTCCTTTTAAATTAGCTCTCTCTCTTTATTAATTAAAGAATGTATGCAGTTTTAGATTCAGATAAAGCACGTTTTAGCTTCATATCTGTACTATATACCTAACAAAACACGTTACATGTAATGTGTGTGCTTTGTGTCGTTTTATACATATACTGTTGTATATATGTGTACAACTGTTATTGATCAAAATTGTATTTATATATGTGTACTTTGTTATGTATTCTTGTTGGTTGTCGGATTATATTTGTGCTTTTTTATGTGTTTATATGTTTTTATGTTACTCCTGCAGCCCTGAAGAAGTCCCCTGGCAAAAGGGACGAAACGCGTTGGCTGTTTACCGATTAAATTTGGAATAAATTTGAAATAACAACGGATAATATTTGTGAATCTGAATGACTCTTGTATTGAGTGCACCTTCCTTATGTTTGTGAACTTTTGGAACCATTAGAGCATCTTTCAACGACGGATGCTGGAAGTGGATGCACCGTTTCAGATATAACTGTACCTGGGAATTCAAGTGCTTAACCATTGTCTGTCGTTGGTGGCCCTTTTGTTTTATGTAAATCGTTGATTTGCTGGACTGTTCTGCACTTATTCCCTCTTTGTTACTTAGTTACCAATATGTCCAAATTTGGAGATGGTAGGGAGGAAATGGCCCTCAATCTATTCGGGACTAATAAATCACGACAACCGACTTTACCAGACACCTCTCCCAGTACGAGTCTCAGAACATTGTTTCTTAGACTTGAGCGCCTAAAAAAACAAGAACTATCCCGGTGGTGGGATGGGGTGACTCTCCAACAATATCTGGAGAACAAGAAAGTGCCTAGAGGCCTAAGGATTCTTATTTTCCCCACATTTGAGGATCTAAGTACAGATCTTCTAAAGGAATGGGAGGGTAACCTTGAAGGTGCATCGGTAATCATGATGCAGATACTGATCAAACATGCTAGAGAGAAAGGAGAAAAACTTCAAGAAGAAATAGAGGCCATAGAAAAGGAGATTAACAATCTCGAACAAAAAGATCTTATCGAAAAGAATTTTGCTATTTTAAAAAAAGTGATGGACGATCACCAATTGTACCTTAGAGATAAAAAACTTAAGAAAATAAAAAGGGACGATAGAGACTATCAAGATGGTCGGGTCTATACGTTTGCAAAAAAATTCGACAATATACCAGGAATAGAGGAAAAGAAGAGATTCAGAGAGGAGAAGGAAGGGAGTGAAGGATCAAGCTCAATAAGGAGCATTTCCTCTTTTAATAGTGGAGCATCAAATACATCAAATGAGGCCCCTTTAGAGGAGGGAGCTTCTTCTTTCCAGAAGGAGCTCGCGAAACTACGTATCAGCAACAGGTTACAGCAAAAAAGGGAACAACTAAAACCCGGAGGGGAGGCAGGAGGGGCAAAGGGAGGTTCCAAAGGAGGCACAGTGGGAAAGGGGAAGATTGCAGCACGGCCCAAAGAATAATCAATTCTGTGGAATGTAATTTGGGGATATCTGATGAAGCATATAATGACAATGATTTGAAAATTGTTAACCTGTCAAATAAAGAATTGGATGCAGATGAGATTTCAGTTTTAAGTAAAGGTCTAAATTTCTGTCCAACTCAGAGTGGGGATCTAACAGATGCACACATAGATCTTTACAAATTTGTTCGAGTTCTTAAACTCAAGGATTACTTTTCCCAATCATACACTAGGAATACAGAACTAACAACGCCTGATGACAATGTAACACATACCATTGCTGACATTCGGGGGATACATTGTTTGGTAACTCTTGATGATGAAGATACTCAGGATATGACAACAAGCAATAAATGAACTCGATATTCCACAAAATTACACCTCTAACAGTGGTTTAAAACCAAAATCGAAATTTGTGCCAGCTGCCAATTACCATCGTAATATTGACACCTTCTACAACAAAGTTAGTAAAGAATTACATGATTTGGAGGGATCTAATAAACCTGTACCCTTAAGATATCACAACATTACCGCCCAAGAGAGAAAAGCATTAAATAGGCTAAAACAGGATAACAGTATTGTTATACGCGAGGCAGACAAGGGCGGTAATGTTGTGATCATGAATTACTGTGACTATATGGGAGAAATAAATCGTCAAGTTAGCAACGATCTGTGTTATAAGAAAATAGCACAAAATCCCATTTTGAACCTAACAACTCTAATTAATATGAGACTTTCTGAATGGAGGGATATATCCTTGTTAACTGAAGATGAATTCAGATACTTAAGGGTTGATAGTCCTAACTACCCGTGCATTTATGTCCTGCCAAAAATACACAAGCCCGCTCCCTTTCCCCCGGGTCGTCCAATCATATCTGGGGTGGGCTCACCTTCAGAAAAAATTTCCGAGTTTGTTGACCTTAAGCTTCAGAAGTATGTGGTAAATCTTCCATCATATGTCCGTGACAGCAAGGACATTCTGGTTAAATTCAAGGACTATGAATGGTCTAATGATCTAATGTTTGTCACTTTTGACGTGGTAAGCCTATATACGTGTATACGTAGGGATCTAGGATTACTAGCGATACAGTCCTTTCTGGATAAGGATAGTGCGGATCTATACATGTACAATGAGATGATCATGGAAATGATTGATATCATTCTTAATAATAACTTTTTTCTCTTTGATAAATGTTGGTTTCAGCAAATTCTTGGGACTGCCATGGGCTCCAGGTTTGCTCCCTCTTACGCCTGCCTCTTCATGGGGTGGTTTGAGAGGGAGCATGCCTGGGGCAGATGTGCCTCCCCCTGGACGAATAATATCGTTTTCTGGGGGAGGTACATAGACGATATCATCTGTCTATGGTCAGGATCCTTGGACTCACTTATGGAATACTTTGCGTATTTGAACACTAATGATTACAATGTAAAATTCACCATGGATCATGACAGAGAAAAAATCAACTTTCTGGATATAAGCTTTTATGTCAAGGATGGTTTCATACAGAGCACTCTGTATAGGAAAGATACAGCTTGCAACAGTGTCTTGCATGCAGAAAGTGCTCATGCAAGATCTGTTGTTCAAAATATTCCCTTCGGGGAACTAATTAGGATAAGAAGAAATTGTAGCGAGGAAACTACCTACCTTCAAAACATCACAGAGTCCAAAAAAAGATTCCTACAAAGAGGCTACAAAAGTGAACTTCTTGACAAAGCAATTGAGAAGAGTAAATGTATTAAGAGGGAGGATACACTGCGAGAGAAACAAAAGAAATCTGTTGAATTGGAGCGCAACAATGCTGTAAGATTCATTACACAATATAACACCAATAGTGGAAAAATTTACAATATCCTTAAGAAAAACTGGAGCATCTTAGAGGAGATCCCGGGACTAAAGAATTATATCAATAATGCACCCTCTGTGACTTATAGAAGAGGCAAGACATTGCGCAATTCCTTATGCCCTAGTTATGTGACTGGTAACAATGTAACATGGTTACCGCAGAAACCTAATGGTTTCTTTACATGTGGGATGTGCAATGTTTGTCCCAATGGCAAAAATAAAACTAGTAAGTTTACTTACAACACCTCGAGAACATTTGACGTACTACAGTTCATAAATTGCAATACAACACATGTTATTTATGTAATAGGATGTCCCTGTGGTACTATCTATGTGGGTAGTACGGTTCGCCAATTAAAAGTTAGGATACAAGAACATCGCAGGGCTATACTAAATGGCGATAATAAATATCCCTTGAGTGCGCATTACAGGGAAATGCATCCTAATGACAGTACCTTTTGGTTTCATGGTATTGACCATGTTCCAATCGGCCACAGAGGTGGCAATAGGGAGCTCCTGGTTAGACGTAAGGAGGCTAAATGGATATGCCGTCTGAGGGCCACAGAGATGGGCCACAATACAGACAAAGAGCTCCATTACTTCCTGGGATAAGCTTTGGGTTTTTGTACAAAACACGTTTTTTGAATAAAACATTAGAATTGTTTCCTTTCAAATCAAATAGCTGTATCCTTTTAAAAACACGCTTTGTTTTAAATTTTATCCTTCAGAGTCCTTGTGTTTCGATCACATTCTGGTTTAAATTTCGCTTGTTTGCACTTAGGAGAGAGTTGACAAACTGTTAATAAGTGTCCATGATGGGGCCCTTTTGGTTTCCCCCAGTGATATCTACCAGAAAGTCGACCAATATGTGCATGATACTATAGCAAAGATGTACATTATACTCTTTTGGGCGTTAGTATCCCTCACGCCCCCTTTTTCTGTGAAATGTTTTTAATATTTACCCTATTTTTCATTTTGTAAATATACTCCCTCTCTCTCTGTTTCTTTTCTCTTTTTCTTCTTTCTCCTCTATTCCTTTTTCTTGACTCTCCTGATGTTGATCATGGGGTTTACTCTATGCCTCTGTGGCTTCCGTGTCATTACGCATGATTGCCATGCTTATGGAGTTACAGATCCTTTTTGGTCCGTTACTCAGTATTGCCTCCAGCTATTATACAAATCTGCATGCTACTACAACTCACACTACGAGTAAAGCTATACATCCAGATGATCGATATTTAGATTATTTAGTTCGTGTTGGTTCAGTTCGTATTACTGCCTATAGAGCGTCTATATTTTGTTGCCCATTCAAAGATGGCAACCGCTCTCTCATACACCTTTGAACGGAGGCCCCTTTTTAGTGTTTAGCACCTATGTCGGTTTTGCTAGATGACGCGTCACCACGTAGGCTACGTCACTTACGTTCAACTTTTTTATGGTTTTAAAAACCGGCCGCGTCCTGCGGGACGGGTTTGAAGGCCAGTTATCACGCTGTTGCTCCTCTTCTATTGACAAGTGAGTACACATAGTTGTCTTGGTTTTATACTGTCGTTCGTTTACAACCGCGCTTGACATACAGCGCCCTGGTATCTATTTCTGTCTAAAATTTGGCGTAATGTGCTGCATTTCTTATGGGCAACAGAGCGGTATGTCAGGTATATTTCATTGACTTTCATGCGATTATTAGCAAGCGTTTTTGGATGTAGCAGACAACAGTTTGTTTTTTCTTTGCGGCTTGGGACGTGTTTACCTGGTGACTTTTTTAATTATATTGTATGATTATATTCATTGCGATATATAGAAAGTGATTACATTACCCAGGTGCGATTTAATGTTAGCGCTTGGGTCCCAGGTTTGACACTTGACATGATGCGTTTCATATTGGGTACTTGAATTTGGTTATTAACGGTGATTATTTTCATGCCGGGATACGCTACATGAGATTTGAGCATCATACACATAATTGGTGTTGCCGTCTATTAAATTGATGCTATTTTTACTTCAAGACCTTGGACACTGGTGATATGTTGCATTACTAATATTGCACATCACTGCTGTATATATTAGGGATTGATGTTGGTGTTCTTCATGTTTGTATGATTATGTACCTGATTTTCTGCGCAATTGTGAGATTTGAAGGTTTTCTTCTAAATCGCCGTTCTCATTTCGTTTTTTATTTATCTTTTGCTTTTAGAGTGGGAGTGCAATTATTATGAAGCTCCTTCCAATCTAGAATTTACCAATGACGATATTTACCTTGCTGCTATATACCCTTGATGAATATGTAAGTCACCCTTAGGAACATACCCAGTTTGACATTAGTTTTGTATAAACAATACTTTATCAATGTGCCTCAGATTATACAGATTATACATCCACTCGCCCCTTGTTACTCTGACTTTCAGATTGGGATACACATATGATGAACTTTGCGCGGTTTGCGGACGCTTTGGCTATTTATTGAGCTGAAGTGGCGAAAAGTAGCCTTATCTCATCTGATCTTTAGGTGAGACGATATACATATATCTTTTTAATGCCATGTAATATGTCCTGGTTTAGAGCTTATTTACTCTTTCTTATCTGGTTATGTTGGTTCTATATATTTCCAATTTCTACTTAACTTTATTTTTATTTTTACAATTTATTTTTTCCTTTTTCCTTTCTCCTTTTTTCCTTCTTTGCATGTCCTTTTAAATTAGCTCTCTCTCTTTATTAATTAAAGAATGTATGCAGTTTTAGATTCAGATAAAGCACGTTTTAGCTTCATATCTGTACTATATACCTAACAAAACACGTTACATGTAATGTGTGTGCTTTGTGTCGTTTTATACATATACTGTTGTATATATGTGTACAACTGTTATTGATCAAAATTGTATTTATATATGTGTACTTTGTTATGTATTCTTGTTGGTTGTCGGATTATATTTGTGCTTTTTTATGTGTTTATATGTTTTTATGTTACTCCTGCAGCCCTGAAGAAGTCCCCTGGCAAAAGGGACGAAACGCGTTGGCTGTTTGCCGATTAAATTTGGAATAAATTTGAAATAACAACGGATAATATTTGTGAATCTGAATGACTCTTGTATTGAGTGCACCTTCCTTATGTTTGTGAACTTTTCAGAATGCTGATTATACTATATGTGAATCTATTTATTGTCTACTGAAATATGAATTTTTGTATTATGAAAGTTGAGTCTGGCTTTTTAGAATGCTGGTTATACTATATGTGAATCTATTTATTGTCTACTGAAATATGAATTTGGGTATTATGAAAGTTTGTTCTTTTTTTATATATATACCATGTTTAACATGTCTACTTTGTCTGCTATCTACACTCAATAAAAAAAAAGGGAATGGCATTAATAGTATGTGATCACAATAAATATGGGAAATATATGGCAAATGGGGTCAAACATCAAAATTTCTGTGCAGCATATAATGGTATGCTCATATAAGCCCATTCTCACAATAGCATGTATTATAAGCTCATATTGGCATGTTATAAACTTTACCAGACCATAGAATGATAATGGCCTTTTTTTTCGTTTGATTTATCAATTTTCAGAAGAATTTTCTTTTTTTTAATACTGGCTAATACGACGCTATGAATATGTGTCACCCCTTGAGCAATAGACAAGCATTAGCCTCGAAAACCTCCTCATGCATTAGAGATCCAGGGAAACTGAATTATGTCTTCCAGTTCCACAAAACCATAAGACCCAAGGAAGGATTCTTGCTTGACCCAACACTGTTCTATCTTTTTTTTTCAGTTTGAAAAGCTTTATTAAAGAAATGGTTAATACAAAGAGATATCAGCAGCAATCAGAGATAAAGACAAAAATACAAATACATTGGTTAAGCTAATATCATATAAGAAGAATAAGAGCATTTTGTAAAATTTTATAAGAGGGGGAATAAAAGGAGAAGAGGGGAGGGGAGGTAACACAGGCATAAAAGGGGGGAAAGGAAAGATGAAGCGTTTAACACTACAGTATGAAAATGTAAAATATGCAATATCAATAATTGCTGTAGATGAAGCAATGAGTACAATTTCAGCATAACAGGAGAATTATAGGAATATAAGAAAAAAGAAGGAGCCTATAAAAGGGAGATAAAAAGCAAAAGTGTAATCTCCTTCAAGGGGGTTTGAAGTTTTCAGAGTTGACATTTGATAGATTCTTCAGGGCTAACTGGTCCAAGTATGAAGTAAGAGGTAACCAGAAGAGATCTCTATTGTGGGGGATATTGGAGGAGGAAGCAAAGGCAACATCAAGTCTGTGGAAATGACATAAAGAGTTCCACCAACTACGTATAGAGATGTTCGTAAGAGATTTCCAGTTAGAAGAAATCTGCTGAAAAGCCAGAGCAAGCATTAAGTCAAAAAGGCCATGAGAATGTGAAGGAAGGTTGATAGAATCAGAGAGGCTACCAAGAAAAAGAAGAGGTATAGAATACGAGACTGAGATAGGAAATATACGAGAAATATACACCCAAATCTTCTCCCCGAACCGAGAGACCACAGGACATAGAAAAAAGAGATGAAGAAGATCAGCGTTAGGAGAACCACAAGTCTAACAGTTAGAATCAGGAGAGGCAGAGAATCGCGCTAAAGAAAGAGGAGAAAGATAAAGTCTATGATACAGATAAAATAGAGATTGAGTAAGAGATGCAGAACAAGAGATTTTCAAAGATCTGGACCAAAGTTTATCCCATAGGGCAACAGACCAGACACATCCCAAGTCCGCCTTCCAAGAGAGTTCCAATTTAGACTTAACACGATACGCATTAGGAGATGAAAATAATTTATAAATGAGAGAAGCTTTAGGGAGGGTAAGGAGAAGTTTGAGAAGATGAGAAGTTTGCGGAGCAGAAGAAGACGAGGAAGGAAGAGAGTAGAAAATATCGAGAATCACTTCCATAAGAGTAATACATTTCTGCATACAGGAACGAGGGCAGTGAAAGAAAATCTGAAATTGAGGAAAAGAGCAAGGTGAGATTCCGTCAAAAAGCTGGTTAACCCATATGATACCTTTCAGTCTCCAAGAGCTCCAAAAAATAGATCTATTATGTAAAAGGATAAGCGAATTATACCAGATAGGGGTATGCAAAAAAGATTCACGGGTAACAGAGGCCGGGCTGACGAGGGGTTTTAAAAGATAAGAGGTATATTTAAATAGAAGAAATAAAGTATGAGGAGCTTTAGCAGAGAAATGGACAACTTCACTAAATGAGAAGGGTAACAGCAGCGTTTGTTCAATGAGAAGCCAAAGAGGAGTAAAAGGAGAGGGAGCTGATGCGAGCCATCGTGAGGCCTGACGTAAGGAAAAGGATCTATGATAGAGGCGAAAGTTAGGGAAATTAACTCCATCATTGGGCTTGGGTCGTCGAAGAAGAGCTAAAGAAATTCTAGACTTCTTATTATTCCAAAGAAATTTTGACAGACATGAGTCAATACGTTTGAAGTAGATTGCAGGAATATGAACGGGTAGCATAGAAAATGTATATATTAGAATAGGGGCTATCATCATTTTGATCGAATCTAAACGCCCCCAACAAGAAAGAAAAAGAGGGTTCCAAGTAGAGAATAGTTGTTCAATTCGAGACAAAACTGCAGACATATTTAGTTTGATTGAAGGGAGAATGGAATTAGAGAACCAGATACCTAAATATTTAATCTTCGAGCTGTTCCAAGCAAATCCAGTAGATGAAAAGAGATGGGGAAGGGAACATTTAGTAAGAGGAAGAATTTCAGTCTTATCTGAGTTGATTTTGTATCCTGAAACTTGCGAGAATGAATCGAATTCAGATAGTAAAGGGGAAATGGATGTTTCTGGCTCGGAAATGAATAAAAGAATGTCATCTGCATACGCAGAGATCTTCAATTGATTATTGCCATAAGGAAAACCGGAAATGGAATCATTGTTACGGATAGAGGATAAAAACGGTTCAAGGGCTAGAACAAAGAGAAGAGGAGATAAAGGGCAACCTTGGCGAACACCCCGTTGGAGAGGAAAATATGAAGAAACTTGTCCATTTACTAGAACCGAGGCTTTAGGAGCAGTATACAGCAGAGAAATAAGAGAAATAAAATTAGGACCAAAACCATGCCAACGTAGTGAAGCGAACAAGAAAGACCAATCAACTCTGTCAAATGCCTTCTCTGTGTCAACAGAGATAGCAGCCAGATGAGTAGAAAGGGATGAAACTTTATTTAGAACATTAAGGAATAAACGAGAATTATCAGAAGTGAGGCGACCTTTAACAAAACCACATTGTTCTTTACCAATGAGATGGGGCATAAAGGGATCTAAGCGCAAAGCAAGTGTTTTGGCAAATAATTTATAATCCACATTGACTAAAGAGCTCGGACGATAATTCTTACAAAACTGGGGGTCACGACCGTCTTTAGGAATGAGGCAAATGGAAGCCTCTTGGAAAGTGCCCTCCGCCTTACCAGACACATAAAACAATTGAAAAAGAGTTAAGAGTTCGGGAAGTAGAAGATCAGAAAAATGTACATAAAATTCAACAGAAAAGCCATCTGGACCTGGTGATTTACCTTTGGATAGGGCGGTCAAAGCCGCGGAAAGTTCGTGTAATAAAAGGTCAACTTCAAGATCAGGAAAATTAAGATGAGAGGTAGAGGGATTAGGTAGTTTCTCAAAATAGGCTTGAATCAGAGAAGGAGTGGGAGGAGATTCTGGCGTATAAAGAGTGCGATAAAAATACTGAAATTGGTCAAGTATGTCCTGATCTTTATGCAGTAAGGTATTATCAGAGGAGTAAATGGATTCAATGAAGGAACGTTCTTTGCGGGACTTAAGGTAATTAGCTAAGAGCTTCCCTGCTTTATTGCGACCACCATAATATCGAGCACTACTCCAAAGAAGTAGCGATGAAGCATTATCAGTAGTGGACTTATTAAATTCCAATTTAGCGCGGATGAGATCCGGAGAAATGGAAGTGCCTGAGGAAGTATAGAATTTATGTTCCAGAGATTTAATACTAGCTAGTGCGGATTTCCGTTTCTGAAGAAAGTGTTTCTTCTTCCTGGAAACAAATTCAATAATTAACCCCCGCGCTGAAGCTTTAAAGGAATCCCAGAGAAGATGGGATGGAGTGTTGGGGTCACCATTGAATGAAAAGAATTCGTTAACAAAAGAACGAAAAGAAGAAGAGAAATGATGGTCAGTAAGAAGAGAATTATTAAAGCGCCAACGAGAAGATTTGGGGTGCGGGGAGAGTAAGTCAAGATCTGTTACGATAGGGGCATGGTCCGAAATGACTATAGGTTCAATAGAAGAAGACAGTACATTTTGAGACAAAGATTGAGAAAGAAAAATGTAATCAAGGCGAGAGAAAGATGCGTGAGGGGGAGAAAAAAAGGAGTCATCTGGGGTATCAGGGTGAGAAAGCCTCCAAGAGTCAGTGAGATCTGCTTGAGAAATAGTGTCCAGGAACTGTTTGTGAGGTTTGTGAGGTAGGAAACGAACAGTTGATTTACGATCACAACCTGGTTACAATCACCACCTAGAATTAAAAGGTCATCTTTATATTGAATACATTTGTTCGTAATTAAGGGCCAAAAGGAAGAATCTAGCTGTGGAGGACCATAAACATTAAAAACAGTTAGAGGTATAGAATTAATTAGTAACCTAGTTATAATCCATCTACCTTCAGCATCAGTTTCTTGCAACAAGACTTTACATTTTAGTTTCTTGTGACATAAAATGGTAACACCATTTTTCCTACCGGTAGAAGGCGAAAATAAGACCGTACCCACCCAGCCTCTTTTTAACTTGAGAGACTCAGAATCAGTGAGGTGAGTCTCTTGTAAAAGAACAATATCAGGATTATATGAAGCTAGGTGGGAAAGGACTCTCTGTCGTTTAATAGGGCTAATAAAACCTTTTACATTCCAGGAGATTACTCTAAATTTAAAAAATGCAAAAAAGTAATAGACACAAAAACTGCAGCAATAGATAGATAAAAGAAAATGTCAAAAAGTGAAGGAAAAAGGGGATGAAAAAAGAGGGAGGAATCAGAAGAGAAGCTGAAAGAATACAAAGCATAAAAATTTGAAAGTATACAAATAAGAAAATAGGGTAATAGCGCAATCAAAGGAAGAATAAGTGTAAGCAACAAGGTAATGGGAAATATAAGAAAAAGAGAGGGAGGAATAGAGGAAAAAAGCACAAGAAGAGACAGTACATATCCAAAAGGATGACTGAAAAAGACATACCTGAGGGGGACATAAAAGAAGACAACTGGACTATGGCGGCACTCAACAAGACAAACCTCCCAAAATCAGGAGTCCAAACCGCACCAGGACGAAGGACTTAGAGGAAGAACCATATGGGGTGTAAAAAAGCATACCAATCAATCTGAATGAAAAGAAATAAAAGGCAATTAGGATGAGGGAACAAACATAAAAGCATATATAAAAATATATACCACAATTAAACAAACAACTGGAAAAATCAGAGAGTTGAAACAAAAACAAGAAGAGGTATGTAAGAAGAACAACTAGAGGGAGAAGAGACATTAGAAGAAACCTTACTTAAATTTTCCAAAAAATATCACTATAACAATAGAAATAAATACAAAAAAAATATTATCCGAAAAAACCTGCAAGAAAAAATAAAGTTAAACAGTCAGCCACAAGCAGAAGTGGAAGTATCCATGGCACTGTTGGTCTGAATATGAATAAAGTTTTTAAGTTCAGCAGGGTCTTGAAAAGTCCAAGTTTGGTTTTGGTGAGTAACTTTAAAGATACATGGATGGAATAAGCCGTATCTGGCACCTAGAGCACGAAGAGGAATGCGGAGGTTCAGGAACTCCTTCCTTCTTGACGCAGTGGCATTAAAAACATCTTGGGAAAGAAACACTCTTTGACCCAACCAGGAGACTTGACGTTTGGATCTTGCTGCAGAAAGAACTGAAAGGAGATCTGTGAATTTCAAGAAGAGAATGATGACTCCTCGTGGCTTCGTTGAAGTAGACGTGCGAGGACCAAGCCTATGAGCTCTTTGAATACTAAGAGAAGTGGAGGAGGGCATATCCAAGAGTTTCGGAAGAAAGGAGGAGAAGAACGAGACAGGATCATCACTTCCAGGGATTCCGGCAGACCATAAATGCGTAGGTTGTTCCTTCTATTTCTGTTTTCCAAATCCTCTGTATGTCGTTGGAGAGCAAGAGCGGATTTTTCCAAAGAGGAGATAAGTTGAGAATTAACTTGGATCTCTGAAACCTGCTGCTCCATGAAGGTCACCCTGTTTTCCATAGTCGACCATTTCTCCTCAAGAAGCTGCATTTTGGTGTTGGTTTCTTCTACAAAGGGACGTAAGGCGCGTATCTCCTCTAAAAGTAGTTCCATTGAGATAGGAGATGATGTTTTTTCTGGAGGAGGAGAGTCGTGCTTCAAACGTTTAGTTGATGTAGTAGGAGGAGAAGATTTGTTTGAGCTTGACTGTGACGGAGAAGGGCGATTGGAAGGAACACCTGCCATTTGGTCTGCTGTAGAAGGAGAGTCTACTGATGGGGGAAAGGAAGATGATGGCGTGGGTGCACTCTTCGAGGGAACAAAAACAAACTTTGGGTTACGTAATTTGCCCATAGAAACCTGAGTGTTCAAGTGTTGAAATGTGTAAAAATGCAGGCGACCAAAGAAATATAGGCTCCACTCAGAAACAGTGCCAAGTAACCAGTATAAGGTGAACGGATCTCTGCCAGAAGAAGTAACAAGAACAGGTTTTATGATAAATTGTGGCACAAATAATTAATTCAGAGGCATCCAGAAAAAACTCCTCAAACCTGGCATAGAATACGTTTAAAAAGGACCAGTGGTATGAGTTTATCAATAGCACCAAAGCTGGGACAGTAAGGCAGAGCAAAGCAGCATGTTCCTTGCTGTAGCTGGCTGTCCAAAGTAAAGGAAAGAAACATGCAGGCAGCAGTTGAAAGGAGCAAAAGAACGCTGTAATTGACACAAAGGTCGCAGGATATGAATATGGTGATTTATACAATGATGAGGTAAAATCACTGACGCGCGTGCTAGCGTCGCGCTAGCGTCTCACCAACCACAAGATGGAGGAAAGTCTGAGGTGATAGAATCTGCGAGAGAAACTTCGTTCATAAAACATCAAAAAAGTTCATGGTCGCGCTCACCAGATGCGCGCTAAATTCCGACACCAGGAACCAGCGAGAAATCAAGCACAGAAGTGCGGAAACGGGAACAGCATGCCAAAGATCGTCTCGATGCGGCGGAGCTTCGGACTCAGGCGGCCATCTTGTCGGCGCCGAAACCACGCCCCCCCAACACTGTTCTATCTTAACCTCAATTCCCTCTAAAAATGTGCGTCCATAGGCATCACGCCATTAAATAAGGTTGTGTAGATTTTGTTTCTGAACTTCGTTGTTAAATAGCAGTGGTGGCTCGTCTTGTGGATGAGTAGTGGGGTGGGCACACATGTGATCACTCACTTACACCCATCCACTCACACGCGCACACACACATACTCCCATCCACCCATTTACAGGCACACTCACTCACACCCATCCATTCACAAGCACACACACAACGACCATTCACAAGCACATACATACTCACACACTCATTCACAGCACATATATTCTTAAATACACATACGCTCCCAGCATTCAACAAGCAGTTACAAGGACTTGGCTGTGACAGAGGGTGGTGGAATAGAGAAGCACAAAGGCCTCAGATTTGCTGGAGTCTTTGGCGAGGGAAGGGACTCCCAGAAGTTTCCGCAAACCTCCTCTCATTGGTAGAACTTTGCATGGGTCAGCCAATGAGAGGAGAACCTTCCCTTACTTTTTATAGAGTGAGATGGGGTCAGTGAGACTTGCTGACAATGCCCCACTCTGTGACGTGGTGTCATTGATAGTCAGTCAGCCGCGGGTACTTCAGTATATGAACTGGAAGTACAAAGGCCTCATGAGAGGTAGAAACTCACAGGGCGGTGCTGATGAGGTAACTGCCCTCAGGGCTGTGAAATCTTCAACCTAGCAAAGCTTGGCTCAGACTGCCGGGAACCTGCACATTAGCACATGTAAAGTGCTTGGTACCTGACCCTGACACAGTGAGTGTATGTCAGGCTGACCTATGCTGTGCATCACGCTGTGCCTGACACAGACCCATCATGCTATGGAAAAGGTAGGGGGTTGGTACCCTGATGCCCATAAAGATAGGCCACTTTTTTAAAATAGCCGACCACCCAAATACAGGTGCACATATGGCATGGGAGAACATAATCCAAATGAATTGGTGATCAGCATAAAGATGTCTATGTAAATTTGTATGCACTAAAGAACAGTTTTGTGTTGGGACAAAAACACTAGTGGCTATTTTTGTATTTTCATATCTTATCGTCCAAATTGCTAACCTAGTCAAATGTACACCTAACCTGTGCAAATAAAAAGTAGATGCCTCAGCAAAGTCCAAATTTGGAAGCATGTAATCGTATGGCACTGGTCCACTAGGATGAGATCGCTGGTGGGGCTTTGCGAAAATCATTTTTATTATCGAAGAAATTCTCTGTAGCTGTCTTAGAAATAGACCCTACCCACAGGCCAATTACTGAAGAAGGTGGAGCTACCCTGGTAGGTAAGCCAAAGGGAGAATCGGTGCCCGAACAAATCAAATGAATGACATGGCATGAAGTAAACAAATTACATATAAAACTTTACAGATTGGTCTGGTAATGTAATTTTCAAAATAGATTGTTTAGTCCTGCCCGACAGTTTCACAAAAGTTCATGGTAGCTGCTAAAGAAATGTTTCAATTTCAAGTCTTATTTTGAGTACCAAGAGAGGCACCCTCCTTACTAGTGGCCCAGTAACAGGTTTTATCTCACCCAATAAAATCTTACTCAGCCAAGATGGAATTGATCTGGTGTGATAAATACCACACATAAATAACATTCAGATGTGGGTGCTTACTGCACCAAAATCTGCATGGTCTGGTAAATGTGGGGTATTTTCCCCCCAATAATTATCAATAGGTTTGATCGGCTGATATTTATCACAAAACCCATAATTGCAATCGGTGCTGTAGCAGGAGTTACCACACATATTGCAATTAAATGGGACACCTGTAATGAGGGCCTAAGTGGGAAGGCTACTTATATTGCCATGGGCTGGAATTTAAAGTATCCTCTGACGTGCAAAATTATTTAGCATTTGGTTTTATGGTCAAGAGTAAACATGTGTTACGTTGGTCAGGTGTGACTTTCGTCAACCGTAGTGTATGACAGTGAAATTGAAACTACACAGAACACCTGGTTCACATCATACTAGTGTGTCTGAAATGCACATCAATTCGTATGAAAAAGAGTCCGCATTCGGGGAGCTTGACTGGAGACTGCGTATCCGTTTTCTTCAAGGTGATTTAACAAGTGCCACCAAGACCACAGTATGTTTCCTGGCAGAATCTTAGATAAAGTGCTACAGTGTGAAAACTATCACTGACTTTCTAGTACTCTTCCACTCTGGACACAAAAATTGACCATTTCACGTCGTATTAAAAACATTTGGTAGTTTAATTGCAAAATGTTAAGTGTAGCCAATTCTCTTTTTCTGCATTGTCACCCAGAATGTTATCCCTTTTCTGGCCCCACTCTTTGCTGGTATTAGGACTCTGTGCCCTGAGACACTGCTAATGGGTACCGGCCGGAACAACGCGGGCAGAGGCACACACGCCTGAACAATGCATCTGCCTTAACCACGCATATGCATGGTTAAGGCAGGTAGCGGTCTAGTGTTCAGGATGGGCGGGGAGATAAAGAGGACACGTCGGAACAGGGAGTTCCGGACTTTTGGGAAGGGGTAGGCTTTTAGAGCTCAGGGTGGAGGGAGCTGTAGTTTTAAGGGCTGGGCTGAGTTTTGGTGGGAGTTTTTAGGAGTGGGGGGGATTTTAGGGCTCAGTCAGGGGGTATTGTGGTCATTTTTTTAAATTGGGGCTGGGTTTTAGGCCTCAACGCAGGGGTTGGGGAAGTTTTATGGCCAGCACAAGGGTATTTGTTAGGGCTCAGGACTGGGGGGTCGGGTAGTTTATGGTGGGGGCCGGGTTTTAGGCCTCATGGGGAGTTGAAGGTGTAGTTTTAAGAGAAGGTCTGATTTTAGGCTTTAGGGCGGTGGGGCGAGAAATGGGGTTAGAATTTTAGGGCTTACGGGTGAGGAGTCAGGTAGTGGCGATCTTAACCACACATACCTCCTTACCATTCAATGCTTTACAACAAAATTGTGTGGTAAAGGAATGCGTGGTTAAGACCCATTCAGGGTTTGGGCTGCATGGTGGAGGCACGCCTGGTTTAGCCATGTGTGCCTATGTCATACAACCACTTCTAATCAGTGCCACAATGTGTGCACTTTGACGCAACAATGATATTGGTAAAATAGTTTTAACCTAATTGGTCTATTTAACTACCCTGTTATATCAATATATATGGCATAGAAAATGCATGTGTAGCGTGTAGTTACATTTCTTATGTGAAATGCAGTGTTTATTTGCACCACCCACATCAAGGACAAAAATATAGGCTTGCAGCTTCAGTTTAAATGCACAGCAGGGAAAAGTTCCTTTGCCATATAGAAAAAGCCTATTTTCATACATTTATAAGTCACTCTTTCTTCTTTTTTTAGCAAACAGTACTAAACGCACAATTATCAGTACAATAAATAACAACAGTTTTACATTATGCATAGGAAGAAATGAAGCCATCTACATAAGGGCCCACCTCGAGCTGTATGAATCCAAGAAAGATAGCTCGATAGGACTGTAATTGCATAAACAGATCACAATGCTATGTGGATTTCTAAACCGCATAGCTACCCGAAGACTTCCTAGCATAGAATGATTCATAGCGTGCAATTACGAAAGTCTAGGTACATATAGCAGGTAGAGTTCCAATAATGCCAAAGCATGATGATGTAAGTTTTTTTGCTTGACCCTCTGTGGATAGGGAACTGTCCAGCCAAATGTCTAAACTTTTTACGTGGGAAAAGGGGGTTGGCAGAGGTCCAAGACACACTGGCCAGGAAACATCCATTACAACGCAGTCATTACATCACACTGCTTTTACAACACGGCTGCTACAACGCAACTGCCTTTACATCGCATGCCATTACAACGCATGTCACTACAACGTATGCCATTACAACGCACACCATTACAACGCATACCATTACAACGCATTATTAGGTAAGTAATAGAGTTTTTTACTTTTAGGGTTGGTATCAGTTTTGGGGTGGATGGGAATAGTAAGTTTTACCCCTGCACTATCTAACACTTTCCCTATTGTTGCACTCACTGGAGTGGGAATAGTAATTGAGGATCTGCTCGATTCCCCAAGATCATCAACTGTTTCAGAAACAGCCCTTACTCCGAAGTTTTTACTTTGTGTAACATTTACCACGCATCTTTTACATCCTAAAGACTATTGGCACTCGTGTCTTTACAACACAAGACATTAACACACATTTGAATAGTAAGTGGCAGCGTTTCTCAATTTGATACGCTGTATATATATTTTTTAAGGGTAATTTAAAAAGGGGGCTTTGAGGGTCTCCCCCCAAAAATATAACATTTTAAAAACCCATCTTCAACTCAGAGGATGTAAACAATTACGGCCCCCTATCACAACTGCCTTTTCCCGCCAAACTCATAGAGAGGGCCATGAATATACAGCATGGAATATATTGACGAATCACAACACAGCTTTAGAGCCGGACACAGTACCGAGTCGACCCTGATCAAATCAATCAAGGAAATCAGGGAAGCTTTGGACAAAAGTGGGAAGGCCGCCCTCATTCTATTAGATTTGTAGGCGGCCTGCGACACTGTTTACCATTCCATCTTGGTGAAGAGGCTACCAGATTTATAGGAGTGTGGGGATCAGCTCTCCACCTGCTCAAATCTTTTCTGGATGATAGGACACAATTTGTAGCCATGGATTCCTATAAGCCCACACCTTTTCAGGTGCCTTGTGGAGTACCACAAGGCTCTTCTATAAGCCCCACCCTCTTTAACATATATAAATTGTGGCTCTCGTTCCAGTTGTAAGATCTTTTGGCTTTGCCCTAACCTCTTACGCTGACGATATGCAAATCGTCGTAGCAGTTACGAATCAACCCTGCGCTATTGGAAAACAATTTAGCAATTGAATGTCAGCAGTAAGCTCATGGATGAGTTTTAACTGTCTTAAGCTAAATTGCAATAAAACCGAAGTTGTGCTTTTTGGTAATGATCCATCTTTTTGGTCCCCTACATGGAGGCCAATGAATTTGGGCATATTGTCTGAGCCAGCCGAAAAAGCCAAAAACCTCGGGATAATTGTAGACAACAAGCTCTCTTTTGCCAACCAGATCAGTGCCTTGACGTCTTCTATCTATTTTGTCTTTCAGGGGTATATTCCTGAAAACCTTCAAAAATTGATCACATCGGCTTTGGTACTGGCAAGACTAGATTATTGCAATGACCTATACCTTAATCTCCGGACTCAACATCTTAGTAAACTTCAGGTATTGCAGAATACAGAAGCCAGAGTTCCAACTCATACCCCTGAACATGTTTTAGTCAGGAAAACTATCAAGCAACTGCAGTGGCTACCAGTGAAGGAGAGGATTCAATTCAAGGCTTTGTGTTTTGCCTACAAAGCATTGCACAAACTAGGACCACAATATTTAGGCCGGAAACTCAGATGGTACATGCCTAATAGAACACTTAGATCATCCAACTCTAGCACCATCGTGGTACTAACATTTAATAGAAAGAACTGGGGCGGTAGAAGCTTATATCTAGGAACTTCAACAATCTGGAACAATCTTTTTCTACACATTCGATCTGCTCCTTCTCTTCTTAAATTCAGACGTGAGCTGAAAACTTGGCTTTTCAGCCTGTCAGACCTTTGGTAAGCTACTGGTTCTCCTGTCCAACCACTGGTTAGCGCCAGGATACCGTTTGGTAACAGTGCACTTTACAAATCTCCCACATTGACATAGACATTTAAAATAGTACCAAACCTGTAAACGACAAATGTACTTGAAAATGTTTTAAAAATTAATGTATAATTTTTGAACTGTAGGTGGCAGTGTTAGACTGTGACAGTAGTTTTCAGTAAAAGTAAGCGTGCTAAAAGTATGCATGGTAGTGGAATGCATGGTGCAGGTGTTTCAAATGTGAGTGAATGTAAAAGCATGGTATGAGTTGTAAAATCTGTGATGTAAAATCGTGCGTGGTGAAGGAGGGAGTGGTAAAGTCATACAACCTTTTTTAGCAGGGTCTGTTGATGTTGTGATCCTTTCTAGTGTGGGTCTGAGGACGGAGCCCTGTGGAACCACACACTTCTGGGGAAAGACATCACAGATTTTGAAAGATCTATCTTTTAGAAATGAAGTGAGCCAATTAAGAGCGACATGCCTTATTACAGCTTCACTCATCCTTTGTATAAGGGCTTCATGGTCAACCGTATAAAATGCCAGACTCAAGTCAAGGAGGATAATGGCAGAAGCTGCTCCCTGGACTAATAGCATTTATAACTCCTCCTTTATTGCTAGCAGTGCGGTTTCCATACTGTGTTGTGAATTGAATCCTATCTGTGTGGGGTTAAGGAGAGAGTTATCTTTCAGAAAGAGAGGCTTTTATTAACATGTTTTTCCAGCACCTTCCCCATGTCTGGAAGCAGGGAGATGGTCTACAGTTCCAGGGACATGCGGGGTCAATATTCGTTTTTATTAATAGAGGATCAGGGGGGATCAGTCCAGTAGTGTGAGAGAGATTAGGGAAGATCACTTGTCCTCCTTGTAGGAGTATATGGGGTGGCACCAGGTTAAGGGGGAGCCTGATTTCACCTTGCTAAATAGTACTGGGAGTGCCTCCCTGGTGATTGGGGGAAAGTTTGAAAGGCAAATCTAAGACCTGTGAGGTAAGTGTATCTCTGGGGGGCTGTTGGTGGCATTTCTTGTCTGTTGTAATGCACAATAAATAACAAAGACTTTTTCTTGAAAGTAGCTGTGAGTTGATTGCAGCGTGCTATTTTGGGGATTGTGAGGGTATATTCTGATTTTGGAGTGGTGAGAGATCTGACAATTCGGAAGATTTGCTTTGGGGCATTGGCCGCATTGTAATTTTTAGTTTCATGGTAGGCAGTAGCGGTGTTTACATTGTCCCCACCCTGCCCCTCCCCCGCCCCGCCCCACCTCACCGCCCCACCGAACTCCCTCCACGGACCGCTACTGATGGTAGGACACCCGGGCATTTTTAATTTCAAGATGATAGTACCTGATTGTAAGCCAAAGAGAATTTTTCAAGTGTTCAAGTGTTTTAAAGCAACAGGGGGAGAGGTGAACCAGGGTGCAGAGTGTTGATTTTTTCATTTCTTGATAGCGGTAATTAGAATGGTTTCATCAAGGGAATTTGGTGTTGGCCGCTGTTAGAAATGGGGGTCTCCGGTTGGCAGAGGTAGGTACTTTGTCCAAGTAGGGGCCATTGTTCCTAGTCAGGATAAGGGCAATACGCTTCTAAAATAACCCCCGCTCACCCCCTTGGTAGCTTGGCACGAGCAGAAAGGCCTATCTCAGAGGCAGTGTGTAAAGCATTTGTGAACACATACAGTAATACAGTGAAAACACTAAAAATGGACACCACACCAGTTTAGAAAAATAAGTAATCTTTATCTAGACCAAAATGACAAAAATCCACAATACAGTAATAAAAATAAGACTTTCAAATGGTGGAAATAGTTCAGTTCAAGGTAAATTGCAGATGCGACACAATTCACACAAAGTACCTTGGATGCGTCACGCACAAAGCAAAAAGGGTCACAGGGAAGGTGATGCGTCGGTTCCTTACTGCTGAGCAGGGCAGGTGATGCGTCGGTTCCATACCGCAGAGGAGGTGATGTGTCGGTTTCTTACTGCGTGGGGAGGTGCTGCGTCGATTTCTGACTGCGTCCCCCAAGGATGCGACAGACTTGGTGCCTCGATGCGATGATCTGGAATGATGCGTGGATTCTTGCAGCTGTACATTAGGCCTTGCGTCAAAATCAGTGTGGTGATCTTGGACTTCGGAGATCGATGCACTCGATGCGGTGTGTGGCGATTTCTCGAGCTGGGGGCAGGCGCTGCGAAGATTTCTTCGGCGATGCATCGGAAACAGGTGCGAATGCATCTCGCTTCTCGAAGTTGCTTTACTTTTCCCAGCTCCCAGCGGCAAACAGCCTCCAAAGGTCCAAAGCAACAATAGGCACCTCTTAGGTGGTGAAGTCTTTGTGTCCCTGAGACTTCAGAACAGGAGGCAAGCTCAATTTAAACCCCTTGGAGATCTTCCTCAAGCAGGGGACACAGCAAACAGCATGGTCCTTTCTCCTTTCCTTGGCAGCAAGTAGCCACTGCAGGCTAACCCCAGACAGCAACCAGCACAGGGGCAGTATTCCTCCTCAGCTTCTCCAGCTTTTCTCCTTTGCAAATGTTACTCTTGATTCACCGAAGTGATCTAAAAGTCTGGTGTCTGGGCCCCTCTTTGTATACAGTAAAATCCTTTGTTCTCTGGTGGCAGAGAAGCCCTGTGCTCAGTCAAAACAAGTTCTGTCCTCTCTGGTGCAGCTTCCTGGCAGGAGGTGGAGACAGCATTGTGGAAGGCAGACCAGGCCCATTCAGGTGAAAGGAAATCTCCTCCCCCTTCTCTAAATGCAGCCCAGGTCTATTCAGCCCAGGCCTGACTCATCAGACTCTCTGGGGCCACTGCTCCACCCCAGCTCCTGTCATTCCATAGCCAGACATGCAATACACAAACCTAGCAGAGACACACTGGATGGCTTAGCAAGAAAATACCTACTTTCTAAAAGTGGTATTTTCACACACAGAAGGTAAAAATCACCTTCACTAAATGATGTATTTTAACATTCTGAGTTCATATCAAACTTTATTTTCCAATCTTGTTCCCAGGGGTAGTTATGCTTATAAGATGTTATAAGCAAACTCCCCATTCTATCCTATAAGAACAGATAGCCTTGCAATAGTGAAAAAACGAAATTGGCAGTATTTCACTATTAGGACATGCCACATGCCACACACACCAGGGCAGGTCCTACCTTTCACATACACTGCACTCTGTCCACAGGGCCTACATTAGGGGTGACTAACATGTAAGAAAAGGAAAGGGTAGAGCCGGGCAAGTGGGCGTACTTGCCAAGTCGACATGGCTGTACTGGACTGCACAAAGATACTGCAGTGGCAGATCTGAGTTACATTTACAGGCTGCTTATATGGGTGGCACAATCAGTGCTGCAAGCCCACTAGCAGCATTTAATTTACAGGCCTACGGCACCCATGTTGCACTTTACTAGGGACTGACTAGTAAATCAAATAGCCAATTATGGAAACACCAATCCATACCAACAATTTACAAAGGGAGCACTTGCACTTTGTCACTGAACAGCAGTGGCAATGTGCGCAAAGCGTCTAGACCAGCAAAACAAAGTCCAACATACAGCAAAAACACAGGAGGCAAGGCAAAAAATGCAGGGAAGACCCACGCCAATTGTGCCAGGTCTAACAGCCTCCAAAGGGCAATCCCCTAAGGAAGGTTTGGCTGAGGCTAGGGAGGCATTCCCTACTGCTCTTTGTTTACTGTAGACCATCTGCACTCAAGACTAGATGTTTGCTTTTTATCAGTAGATAGTTGGTTAGCATTCAGTGCAAATTTGATCAAGAAGTGGTCTGTCCATGTCGTAGGACATGGTTTCTTGATTTTGACGTTAGAATCATTACCAAACGCAGGGTCTAGGAGATGTCCTCCGTCGTGATTGGGGCCTTCTACTCTTTGAGTTAATTAGAGGGAGCCAAGGTCTTGCAATATCCCGGACACAACTCGTCAAAATGGACATTAAAATCCCCAAGCAGGGTTAGGTTAATTTTTTCAAAGATTAGGCTAGCAATCAACTCCGAAAGGGCTTCTGTGAACTTTGCACAGGGACCAGGAGGGTCCGTAGATCAGTACTCCAGAGAAGGAGCATTTAGGTGACAGGTTTATGGCAAAGGGAAGATTCCCACAGTCTGGGATGGGTAGGGGGTTGTAAGTACATTTGTAGGTGAAAGATGTCTTTTAATATAATAGCAATGTCCCTGCCGACTTTGTTTATACGATCTTTCCTGCATAGGGTGGATCGCTCGGGTGATATCTGGTTTGTAACTATCTTGAAGTCAAGTTTCCGTGAGAAACATGGCATCTGGTCGTTCTTCCTCAATTAGCTTTAGTAAGTCAAGTTTGTGGTGCGGAAGGGAACTGCAGTTTATAAGAACCAGATTCCATCTTTTAGCTGGGGAGTCTTTAGACCTATCTTCCTCAGTACTACATAGTTAGAAATTGCAGAGAGGGCATTGCAATTCACTGTTCTCTGGCTTTGGGGAGGGGGCTTGTGTGCATAGCTGGCAGGGGACTAGGAGTGTTTAAAAGCTGTGTTGAATAGCATACCTTCTCTATTGGTATTTGAGCAGGGTTCCTGGCCCCATTCGGGACAATGAAACCACAAAATCAGTTCAATCTATTACAACCTATTGCAACAGGTACAGACGAAGGAGGACATCTCCTAAACTGTCTTCATTTGTGGATACATACTCCGTAGGTCCACTCGTCCTATCTTCTCTATCCCTACATCCATACCTCCAACACCACATGCACCCCTCTCCAGGGCTGATGATACTTCCCAAGTGTCACTCCAATGCTCAGTCCATTGACAACACCATCTGTTCCAAGTTCTCACCATGGCATATTAGTCCAACGTCCTCTTCACTTTCCAGCAAGCGACCAACACCCATATAAGTCACTCCTAAGGTGAGCCGTGTAAGCCAGTAAGGCACAACGTAGGATATAAACATAGGATACACAACATATTAGGTATTGTGTGCTCTTACAGTAAAATAAAATCCAAAAGCTATTTCATTTGTAGGCCTTGCTACACTTTTGTCTGAACAGGTCTCAATAGGATTAAAATCTTTATTTGTATCTCCGCTATGGGGTAATGTTGAAAAATGCTTCAAAGATATTCCTTTCAAATTTTTCTTTATCTAACTTAATATTCAAGTCAGATTTTGAGTAAGGGAAAAAGTAACTTTGTAAAAATGTATTTTAAGCTGCTAACACTGGCAGTCCTACCACTCATCACATCTCCAGGGCTGCAATATATATCCTTGATTGGGAGTTAATGACTCTGGCTCAGAGTATACTAGCCTGCCTCTGAGCCCCGATAGGTATTAACTGTTGACTACTTAGAAGAATGGGTAATTCCAAAGTCCACATCCCTAAGACCGTGTGCCTTCCTATTTGGTTAGTGGAGGCATAGAGAAGTGGTTTCTACAAATGAGGTCTCATTGCACATGCGCAAAGCAGATCATCCAAGGAAGGGACACCTTATTGAACCTGGAAGCATCAGTACCCTCATTCACCCGTTTAGTGTCACTCCCGAAAATCATTACATTAAATTAAGGGACACACCAAAGCAGTCATAACAATCTTTAGAGATTTTTGTGGTTGGGTTTATTAAGGCATTGAAGGGTTTGGGGAAGGGCAGCAAAATACTGACTATGATGGGCTGTTCAATTAATTATGTGGGACCAAATTTTGAATCATTGTTTTACAGTAACTAATTATGATGGGCTATATAATTTGACTATACAGGAGCACATTTTAAATCATTTTTTTTATAGAGTTGCATCAGGAAAGGACACTAAAGTAGGCAATCTACAGGGTGGTAGAAAGGTGATTTCCAGCGGGAGAGGGTAGAGCATACCCCTGTGTCTCTTTCTTAGGAGGTGGGCCCAGAAGTCAAGCTTGTGATCCCCGAGACATCTACGAAGTACTTCCTGTGGGTTACATTGAATGGGATCCCTGTTAGTGCTCTGTGAGGTACCTGTTCCACCTTTAAAGTGGTAGTGGGACAACTAGTCTACCCAGAACAGGATCTGCAGGGATAGATCTGTATGGAAAAAAATGTCAGTAGGTAAAGAGTATGACTACCCTATGGTCATAGTCTCCTTAAAGTGGAGTGAGACAGTTGCCCTTATGAAGGTAGCTGTGCTTCTCAGCTTACCTATAAATTGAACCCTTGGTAGTGAACAACCAGAGGCCGAAAGAAAACCAGTGGGTGATAGAAATCAGGTTGCCCCATCAAAGGTCACAGGGGTTACTGTCCCAGAGTTTAGGTACAGGTACCTAAGAGAAAAGTCATGGGTAGGAGGTTAAGGGCCACCCATAGTGACAGGATAAGTGGGCCAGGCGTCACCTGCTCTGACTAGTGAGGACCAGAAGACATACTGACAGTGGTGAGGCCTTTTCTGTTCTGGTGGTGCTGCTTGTGCTTCATAGAGATGACAGAGAAAAATCCTGAAGAGGGCTGACTCCTGCATGACAGAGTGTGTTACTTTTCCTATTGGCTATATTTCCACATTGGAAGCGCTGAACTGTGTTCAGTATAAAGGTACAGGCCCTGAGATGATGGGCCAGTCTCAGCATGTCACCTCTGTGATGGTAGACGGGAGAGTGGAAGAAGGGTGTCTACATCCTGAGGTTGTAATACTCCTCCCTCAAACTTTGAAAGCCCTGGGAAGCCTGAGAGGCCTCAGGGTTCCCCAGTAAGTGGCTTAGGAGCAGGCCAGTTTGTCCAAGTGACAGAATGTCAGGAGTTGTCTCCATGGCCCTCCTGGAAAACCTTCAGGGCCCTGGTGGTGACAGATGAGAAGGGTATTTTAGGCCTTGTGCCGGCTTCTGGCATGAAAGGTTTGACTCTGGGGCATGTGGTTCCCCCAGGGCTGAGAGTGCTGAAAGGGTTTAGACTGTGTCTCAATAGGCCAGAGGAACTCATATGTGATAGACCACAGGCTGAAACTGACCCCAGGTTGGGGGCCAGGCAACTGATTCAGGAGGCAGAATGGCCACATAACCTGGTTACCCATGGTATTGTTTACATACTGGGATGCACCTAGGAGTACGCTAGGTTTAGTCTTCTAACAGGTGGGATCTGCAGATGAAGATAAGGTTAGTGGCTAGGGCAGACCTTGACAGAAGTTTACTGGTAGTTTCAGAGGGGCATAGAACAGACAATTGTACTGCAGAGGCAGCAAATGGCCCTTGTTCTATAGTTTGAACAGGGATGTCCATCAAGGGATTAATTAGTATTCCCTGGCGATCAGATTGGCGGACCTTCCCCTTGTCTGCATGGTAACCCCAGATTTTCCACCTTTTTCTGGGTCTCATTTTTGCTGGTATTGCAATTCTGTGTCACATGTCCCATGTATATGCTGTGTCCTCAAAATGGTAGTGTCAAAATGTATTTCAACCAGTTGGTTTAATTCACTGTCTTGTACGACCATTGCCCTGTTAAAACAACGTTTTCGGATAAGGGTCTGGTGAAGAGGCACTAGTGGGAAGGCATAAGACAGACACAACGTTAAATTGAGAGATAAGGCATCTCTGTAGAGAATACTTCCAAGGATAGTTCATCAAACAAAGGGATGACACTAGTATCTTCACTCTAGTAGCAAATATTTTGATTTCGAAAAACAAAATAGAGCTGGATAAATACACCCTCCACCTTCTGAAATAGCTTTTGTTTGTGACTGATGGGTGAATCTGCTGAGAAACTCTACCTTTGTCTACTCCTTGATCCCCAGATGAGCTGACAACCTTGCTAGGTCTATGGTCGAGTGCTAGAGGTGTAATGATGACTCGCAATGCAGCTTGGCCCCAAATTTGATCTTGCTCGTTCAGAACATGGTTCTTGTATTGCCCGTTTGTATTTGGACTTATTTTCCTTGTCGATGACAGAGGAGGGCTTATCAAGTGAATCTTATAATTGTTAATCTTTAGATTATTGATGTGGCAAGATTTCGTCTGCAGGGACCAAACCTCAATGAACATTATGCGTTCCCCGCCCCCTAGGCGAGCAGCCCATCCTTGCAAGGTTGTATCCATGGTGACCTTCAGCTGCTCAAAGCAGACCTGAGCGGCTCTCTTAGTAATTCTGCTGGGGACAACCACCATGTCAAAAACAGGTTGCTGCAGTGTTGTTTTAACCGGTGGTAACATGTCCACTGAAGTGGTCTCATTCACTATAGACTCCAGGAAGCCAGCAAGATAAAAGAAGCCATGAAGTCAAAGAGTTCTAGAACGGACCGTGTGTCAGAGACACTAACCTTGAGTCTTACAGGAGCCCTGAAAATCCAGCCTCCTCAGGACAAATACATCCCCACCACTGGATGAAATGGGCTAGTGACAGTGCGGTCTCAGGGGAATGGGCTTCGAGAGGCCTGGGCCAGAGCATGAATTCAGTCGCTGTAGAATCTGCCAGCCAAGCATATTTCACCGAAGAGCCTGTGTCCTGAAGCCTAGATATAAGGGACCTACACGTATAGCTCTGAATAGTGCATGTGAAGTGCTGATCTATATATAACAATAAGTACACTCAGTTCTGCTCTCAGTGCTTGTGAGCATAGGGTCTCTGTCTTGTGCCTAGTGAAGACAGACAAGGTTAAGACCTTCACCCATATGGCTTTGGATCTTATACCTTGTTAAACTTCTCACCATATTCCTTTTTTCTGTGTAGAAATTGCCCTTTTACTAGTCCTCTAATTTTTCGCCACAGGGTCCTTCTAATTAGGTTTAGTTTTTCAAAATGCTTATTCTACCCACAGTACCCTACCCCAAACCTTATCCATTTGAAAATCAAGTGCTTCGACGTTAGTAAGTGTTGCAGCATGATATTGTCTGGTTTGCTGAAGTAGGCTTTGGGGGGTTCACCCAAGAGGCATAGATTGAGGTCGGCAATGATAATGCTTGAGATATCATTCAACTGGGAGTCTGCAAAGGCATTGTTTTGAGGAGGATCAGCAGAGGTGCAGGATTGAGGCACTGAGAGATTGGGTTCATCTGGGGTAATTGATGAGGCAGTTGGTAATGCATTTTCAGAAACCACTTTTATTTACCCCCCATTTTTTTGGTATGGAAGTATTTTTTAATAGAACTGTGTATCCCTTAGGAATAGTCTCAGGTAAAATCAGATAGTCATCTTCTTTCAGTAATCTTTTCGAGATGAAGAGGTCAGTTTTAGTGTCAGATAGCAAGTGATTCTGTTCTTGCCTAAGGTTCTCGCATAGATCGGGGTGCTGGAAAGAGTTCTGGGTGTGATCTGAGATTCCATACCTTACCTAGTGATGCGGTTGATTTTGGCATTCCTTCTGTTGGTAATGTTGCGGAGGTGCGACGGAATGTACTGAAGTGGTTCCCATTTCAAAAGTCTACGACTGGCAGGGCACACTCGGCTTCTCTGGTCAGAGGCTTTATTTGGGATGGTGGCAGCATGATTAACCAAGATATGTTGGTGGTTGCAGTGCTGGATTAGGACTGTCAAGCTAGTGAGGGGGATGATGTTTCACTCAAGCAGTTGTCCACGTGTATGCCCTGGCAGGTGAGGCTGCAGAGGACGTGAGATTGATGACATCTCCTGGAGGATAGGTTGCAGAGACAAGAAGGTAGATTTAGGTGACTCTTGGGATGGAAAACTGCGATTGGATAGCTAACCGATGACTGTAGCTACTCTTTGTTGCATGTTTTAAAATTGATTCCTGAATTATGATTTGTTTCTTATCTAATTACCTGCATTTTGAACATCTTGTTGTTGAATCTGAGGGGAACACAGGGAGATTCGCCAGTTTTACTCAGTGTGCCCTCTAGTCCCTGGCCACATGTACTTAAAGAGAGGCACTGCGCGGATGTCGTACGGTCTCTCTTTCTTTTTAACTGAACACTACCCTTTGCTGCATGTTTTAAAATTGATTCCTGAATTCTGATTTGTTTATTAACTAATTACCTGCATTTTGCACTTCTTCTTGTTGAATCTGAGGGGAAAGCAGGGAGGAGGGAGTAGCTAAAAAGCAGTAGTTCCGCTTTCTTTCGGCCATTTTTCCTTCATTGGGATGCGGAGAGGTGCCATTTTTAGTCAGTGCGCGCTCTAGTCCATGGCCACATGTACTTACAGAAAGGCGCTGCACGGATATGCTTCTGGCGCGCCAAAGAAAAGCCCAGAAGCGGCCAGCGCCAGCCAGCCACTATGCCAGTTCTCTGCCAGAAAGCAAGCACAGATGAGCGTATGATGGTGCTACTCGATGAAAATTGACTCCAGAGGTATCTTTCCCATCAGACTCCATCGCTTGGGAGGGGAATGGCGAGCCCCATTGTTTGCATTGCCATTGGGCCCCCACAGCCATAGTTGAGAATACCACCAACCATTCTGCATACCACATTCTCAGATCCAGATGAAGAGAGTTCTCAGCATTGCTGTAAATACTCGCTCTCTGCAAAAACATAACCTGACAGTCTTCGACCTGCTTCTGGACCTGATGTTTTTAACGGAAACTTGACTCAACAAGTCCTCCAATCCCACTTTAGCAACGACCATCCCGCAAGGGTATAAAATTCTTAGAAAAGACCGTTCAAAAAGCAAAAGGAGGGCAGGGTGGCAATCATTTTTAACCAGGAATTGACGGTCGACATCACACTGGGCGAACTTGATGGAGCAGACTGTTTGGGCTTCTGCCGCTCCTTATTGCCCCATCAATCCCTAGCAGGTGCCTTGATTTATAGGCCACCTGGCACTGCAGGAGCCTTTCTGAATTCCTTAAACCACATTCTGGCACCCAGGTCTCTTAAATATTTTCTCTTTCTGGTTCTGGGTGACCTAAATCTCCATACGGACAAGCCTCTGAAGACTGAAGTGATTTCTCTTACAGACACTCTATCAGCTCTTAGCCTAACCTCATATGTGCTCAAACTGACTCACATGGCAGGACATAATTTAGACCACATTTTCTCCAATATAACAAGTAGATGATCCATTACCACTAACTTAGTTGGACCATTATTTAGTTCGTTTTAGCTGGCCCAGATCCTTAGAAAGAAGGCAGACGCATCCCATAGACACTCAAACAACGTCTAGAGCTTTCCACAGAATTTCTCCTACTAATTTGGGCAAAGCCCTTGAATCTTCTATTCCCTCACTCTCGGGTAATCCAGAGACGGATGCCTCCCAGTTAGATGCCTGGATCTCTCAGAGTGTAAATGAGCTAGCTCCCACTGTAGCTCGACACTTATAAAATGAAGCAATCTGCCCCCTGGTTTAATGAGACATTAAAAACAAGTAAAAAATGATGTAAGTGCCTGGAAAGGAGATGGCAGAGAAACTATGGCTCAGAGGATAAACGGATTAATCAACTGGCTTTGAAGGATCACTACGTAAAAGTCGATGTAGTAAAAAGAGCCTTTTTTGAGTAAAAAATAGAGGAATCTGAGAACAAATCGAAGGAGATTTTTTAAATTGTTAAATCCTTCCTTAGCCCTGAGGCCACTACTAGATATCCTCAACCTTCAGCGGATTGGACCAACCAATTGGCAGAGTTTTTCTATGGTAAAATAGTTGCTATACAAAGCCCCATGGCAATTATGTCCCAAAACGATAAATCATGACATGACGTCACTTGACCCGAGAAAGATTAATGGCGCAGCTCCCACGCTACTTACCATATCACCTATGTCTCCAGAAGAGTCCCTATCTGCCATCAAGCATTTGAAGTCAGGCTCCACTGACGATCCCTGTCCAGCTCAGCTTTTCGCCAAGGTGGTTCCGGCCATTAATTCAGTGGTTAATAAAGTTCTAAATGCCTCTTTGCCTTCTGGAACAATATCATCTGAATGGAAGCTTGCCAAAATTCTTCCGCTACTCGAAAAACCATCAGCCGATCATAAAGTTCTAGCTAATTACCAACCTATTTCTCTACTTCCTGCCTTTTCTAAAGTGCTGGAAAAACATGCCAATTCCATCATATCAGGCTACCTTGAAAACAACAATTTGCTGCATTCCAGTCAAACTGGTTTTAGAGCTAGCTGCAGCACAGAAACAGCTTTGCTAGAGGTCACTGAACACATTAAAGAGAAGTTGGATCATGGGGGAAGGGCTGTCTTGTTTATATTGGATCTCTCCGCGGCCTTCGATACTGTCCCCCATGATATCCTATTAAAGAGGCTACAGAGTATCGGAATTGGTGGCATGGCTCTAAAGTGGCTGACCTCGTATCTGGATAATAGAAGTCAGGAAGGCTGGATTCCCCCGTATACTTCCACCATTCAGAATCCGAAGGTGGGTGTCCCACAGTGCTCAGCTCTGAGCCCTACACGTTTTATTGTCAATTTGATTCCGATCGCAGATATGGCCAAATCATGTGGGGCCAAAGTAATATCCCACAAGGACGACACCCTGTTTCTCTTTACATCTAAAAAAGGGGCAGCCTTTGAGGCCGAGAATATCAGAACATACTATTCCAAGGTGTTTAATTGGGCGACCATAAACCAACTTAAATGCAGTCCTAACAAATCGGAGAATGTGTTTTTTGGAACTCCACCTTCTGAGGATTAGAGGTCATGGTGGCCCCAGGAAATGCCTCCACTGGCTGCTCTCCAAAATTCTGTAAAAAATCTGGGTATTCAAATTGATAACATTTTATCCATGAAACCCCAAATTCAAGTGGTGGTAGGCACCTGTTTCAGGCTGCAACAAACCCTTAGGAAATTTCTCCCCCTTTTGTCTGTTGACAAAAGGAAAACAGTGATCCAGGCCCTAATCACCTTCAGACTTGACGATTTAAACGTCCTATACTTAGGTCTGCCATACTATTTTGTGAACCGCTTGAAAGTGGTTCAAAACGCAGCGGCAATACCAATCCTTAATCTGGCACCCCGTACTCATATGTCCTCACAGCTCAGGGCTTTGCATTGGCTGCCAGTGAAAAAGAGGATTACATGCAAGACACCGGTTTTGGTATGTAAAGGCCTACATGGTAATGGTGCCAGGTACATCAGGAGCAGAATGTCGTACTATACCCTTTCCAGAATTCTGCTGTCTACATCCAGCCACCTGGCTATCATTCTCAAGGTATGCTGTGTTAGAACCGGAGACAGATCCTTTGCGTTCCTGAGGGCCCAAGCCTGGAACCAACTCCCACTGGCTCTTAGAGCCACAGCGGAATTGTCTTATTTCAGGAAGTGACTAAAAGCTTGCCTATTCTGCAACAAAGTGCTTCATAGGTGTTAAATGGGGAGGTGCCTGACAGCACTCTACGGAGTAGCTGCGCGCTTTTATAAATACTGTTTCAGGTTCATTTATGGATGATCTCTCTTGTCCTGATGATTTCTCAAGGCGGCATGGTAGCAGAGTCAGATATGAGGTGAAACCTAGGGTTTCCTGGTTGGCAAGGAGGTAGAGCAAGGATTTGACAGGATAGGGTACAGGAGGTAAACTCCATAGTGGAAAGTTATGTTACTTAGGAGAGAGTGTATGGGATATAAAGTCTTTGAGGAGGGCTATAGATTTGGTGAAGATCTGAGGGGTAACAAAGTAGTGTGTAGTAGATGAATGTGTTGTTGGAAATAGATTGATTTTGATGAGTGTAGCAAAATGAATTAAATCTACCTTTTCTACAAGCTCACTCCTGATTTTTTGCTTTCTTCTGGGCCCCTATTTTTGGCAGGTACTGGGAAATGGTACCCAGTGACACTTCTATTCACTGCAACTGTGCATGTGATCTGCCCCTAAGATGGTAATTGTAAAATTGGATTCACCCAATTAGGCTAAATAACGTTATTGTTAGGTCATGGTAGAGGGCACAGAAATTGGACCAGTGGCAAGGATGTTAAATGTTGTACATGGGCTGCAGTGCGTATTTTCACCTCTTTCATACATGATAAAATATACGGCTGCCAGGAGCACCACTGTAATCTGACTGCTGTGATTTAAAGACAATGCAGTAACACATTGATAAGGAAATTGCCTTTGCAGTATAAGACAACCTATTTTTAAATATCAATAAGTCAATTCTACAGCATGCCTTTTAACCCCACAGAGCAGGGTGACTAATATGTAAAGTGGCTCACTATTGGAGTATGAAAATAACATTTTCCAAGGCAGGCCTGTGTGTGTTTAAAATATCTTGTTTGACAGCTTCGCTTGAAAAAAGTTATTTTCATACTCCAATGCAATGGTGAACTGATATTGTTGAATTCTTTAATGGAAATGTAGATTTATAAAAATGTACTTTGGACTGCCTGAGCCAAACCAGTTCTCCCACTCATCACATCTCAAGAAGCCAATGCATATTCCTGGTGGAGTTGGTGACTGCCTGCCAGAGGAAAAAAACCTGGTCTCTGGACCCTGGAAAGCAGATATGTTGTCACCAACTAGCCTGGACTGACTGGAAGGGCGGGTCATGAGGCAGTTGCCAGAACAAAGGACATCCTTAATGCTTCCTCATTTGACTTGCTGATTTCAAATGGGGCTGACAGGATCTGTTCCCATTCACACCCAGTGTTGCGACCCACTCCGCTTGAGCTTGTGTTCTGCGAGGTCATAGGCACCAGTGGCGCTCTTTATGAAAAGGAACATCGTTCCTATCAGATGACTCCCTAGGCCTCCACCCGCTCCTTGCTATAGTGGATGTTTTTCATTTTTTTCATTTTTTGATTTTAATTTAAAGGCATACCTTTGTAGGAATGGATATTCCCCTTCCGTTCCTGTCCTCTTCTAAATATAGGTGCTGAGATCACACATGACTTATCAAGAGAATACATACTCACGCGTCAACCCGGCAGCCAATTTAGGACAGCACAATTAAAAGCTGTGCTCTTAGTAGACGCTGCGCTTGTCTTCAAGTTGCCCTCTGAGGTTTTCCCTTCCCGCATTTCCATTCCCACTCACTGTTTTGTGCTCCCACTTTCCTCAACCCGCTTCCATTTCCCGCCCAATGAATACTAAGGCTATACTTGCCATTCCCTCAAAGCCTCAATTGGCTCCTTGTTTTTCTGCCGTTAAGCCTCCTGATTTCTATCACTGTTGTCTCGCATTCCTGAGCAGCTTCTCAGCTCTAGAGGAAACAATAATAAAACAGGCAACCAACTAATGGGTTAGTGCACTGAGCCTCCTGTGGCTCCTACAAGCAGTTCTTCATATTCAGACCAACTATAATGCCAATACCATAAACCCTTTCAATAAGACAAGGATACCAAAAGTTTAGACATTACTAAATAATGGTGTGGATACCTCTTTCTGGAATACAGCTTTGAGCTTTTTTCCTTGCCTGGATAGTGACCTCATGGGGATACAGAATTATCACTCCTTGTGCATTCAGTGATTTCAAGTTGCATTGTGAAGACTTTTGTGTTGATTCTGATCTAATGAGGGGGTGATTGCTAGAGGGAAAAAAGCAGATATTGACATATGCTTTATCGCCTGCTGTTTAACTTCTAATTTGTTTCTTTGTATCTTTTCACAGAAATCCAGTTGCAGGAATATTTGGACTTCTTGGTGAAGTGTGTGGCCGCTGTGGTGATGAGCTAGAGTATTGGCTTCTACTTCTTCCCGTCCCTTCCTTTTCCTAACTCTTGTTCCCCTTGGGCACAAACCGTCGGTGCTCGTAAATACTGGGTGCCCATGGCTGTTCTTAACGGGTATTGGATGTACTGCCTTCACTCCTGCAGATCCTGGGTTTCAGGTGAATGGAGTCTTGACAGAAAGCTAAGCCCACAAAATATATATCTACCTGGGAGAAGATGAAGCAGGGAGGTCTGATGCAATCCATAGAATCCTCAACTTCAGGTGGTTAGTCAGAGGCTCTCCTACACTTACCATGGAAAGTTAGCCAGAGCTTGCATGCAAGATGAGGTCCATACATTAAACGCTGATAGCCATCACTTAAAAACAGAGTAAACGTAGTATAAACCTAGGGAGGATTCTTGGAGGAGGGCCCCGGGAACAGTTCCCAAAAAACCCTCCTTACACACAACAAGTAATTTGTTTGCCCCTTCTGTTGGGGCTTCTTCCACAGATATCTCAGGAAATCTCGCTGTCATGACCCCGAGTCATGTACCGTTGGGAGGCCCTGAATGTTTCAATGGTGATAGTTCTAAATACAGTGTCTTCATGAATCAGTGTCATTTACAGTTCCTTTGTCGACCAGCTTCTTTTCCGGACAACACTGTCAAGGTGACTTTTGTTATCTCATATTTAGTTGGAAATGCAGCCATTAGGGCCATTCCTCTGGTTGAGGATGATGATCTTATTTTGTATAACTTTCTGTTGTTTAAAAAAGGATGCAGAGTTTGTTCGCCAAACACACCTTTACGTGGATGAGTGATAAGGAGCTTCTTGATTTGAAACAGGGTTCTAGTGACCTATTGTCGTTCATGACCAACTTCAATAGATTGTTCACAGAAACCAATTGCCCAATGGACTTCTATGAGGGATTACGTAATAAGCTTAAAGATATCGTTTCCCAGATTGTGGAACCTCCAGAGGATTGCTCCGCTTTCATCGATCTAGTGGTTAAATTGGACTACAGGTTGGTAGAACCAAAGAGCAAAAAGTCCAAAAAAGAGATGCCTTGCATTGTGGTATATCGCAAAGAAAACATAAAAAGATGGACTCCTGATGTGAGTGAGCCCATGTCGATAGGGGTCGTTCGTGGATCCCTTCACAACAAAGAAAAAGACAAATGGAGCAAGCTTAATCTATCTTTACATTGTGGGAAGAGAGGACATTTTGTCCGGTAACATCCTGTTAAACCCAAAATTCCCATGAAGACAGTGGCCCTTGCTACTCCTTAGGATACACACAGTTCCTTGGTGGAAAACTAAAGTGCTCGGAGGGAGTGATGATCAACCATCTGAGTGTTCCATGTATTGCGATCTTACATTATCTGGCCAATACTGTGGCGTATGTCCCTAAGCATTTCACTGTTACTGTTACCTTAGCAATTTCTAACCAACAACAAAGGCATGTCCATATTAATGGACTCAAGGGTCATGGGTAACTTCTTAGATATGATTCTGGCCAGGGCAATGGGAGTTTACTTCCTCCCTAAAAAACCATCCAGAATCCATTAGAGCAGTAGATGGGTCAGAACTTTCCACAAGACTCACCACATATAGTTCTAATGATATTTTCATGGTCTGTGACAACTGTCATAGAGAAACCGTTCAATTTGATTTAATCAATACACCAATATTTGGTGTAATCCTTGGAGTACTCTGGCTCCAGCGTCACAATCCTCATAGTGATTGGGGTTCTCGCAAAGCGACCCTAGACTCGGGTTTTTGCTTGTTACATTGCTACCAAGATGCAGCTGAGTGAACAACCCCACTTTTCTCTGCTGTCTCTACTGTGATAGACATCTCAGCTCTACGTGTTCAATACACCAAATTTCTTGAGGTATTTGACAAAATAAAAGCCACTGTGTTGCCCCTTCCTTGTAGCTTTGATCTTAGAATAGACTTCCCCCAGGGGCAAAATTACCTGCAAGTCATATTTATGCCCTTACAGAACCTGAGAGAAAGCATTGAAAGGACTACCTAGATGAGCTATTGGCTTGTGGGTGTATTCGTCATTCTTCATCTCCGATCTCCTCCCCTCTTTTTTTTTGTTCCTCTAAAGAATAGGGAATTTCAGGCGTGTGTTGATTTCAGAATTCTAAACAAAGCTACTGTGAATAATAGATGCCCCCTACCACTCATTCCTGTCCTACATTACCAGGTGAAGAGCTCCACCAGATATATACCAAATTGGATCTTAGAGGGGTCTACCATTTGATTAGGGTACATGAAGGAGATGAGTGGAATACTGCCTTTCCTACGAAGTGAGTCCTGTTTGAACTCTGTATAATGCTGTTTGGACTATGCAACGCACTGGTGGCTTTTCAGTTCTTCAATAATGAAGTAATAGGGGATTTTTGGGATCTATTCATCATCCTGTAAATCAATGATATCTTGATTTATTCCCAAGCTGAGGAAGAGCATGTGATCCATGTCAAACAGGCGCTGCAGTGTCTACAAAAGTCCCACTTATTTGCCAAATTGAACAAAGAGCTTTTCATACCACAGAGTGGAATTTCTTGGTTTCATACTGTCCCCATCCAGCATACACAGTGCTTTAAATGAGCAGGTACTATCCGGTACTGAGTACCTGCACTTCTTTAATTTGAAAGGGACAGTACCCTTACTTCTCAGCCCTGATGCAATACATTTACTGGAAGAGTACCAGCACTTTTTAGAAGCTACCAGGTACTCTGGAGAGTGATTACCTCCAATTCTGAATTCCCATTTAAAACACTGGGCATGCATATGGATCCCGAGAAAATCAAGGCTATTATGCAGTCGCCAAGTCCCACTTCAGTTGGAGAGGCCCAATAATTTCTTGGTTTTGCCATTTTTTATAGGTGATTCATCACTCACTTTTCAGACATTGTAACACCAATCACAAAAGTGTTACGCAAGGGGACTACTTTAACTTGGTCTAGGGATGCGGAAAATATCTTTGTATTTCATAAAGAACAGTTTACCACTGCTCCCATTCTAAAACATGCAGACCATTCTCAATTTTACATTGTTGAGGCCTACGCTTCCCAGTATGCTGTGAGTGGAGTCTTGTCCCAGAGAGAAGTAAAGTCTGGTAGAATGCATCTGATTGAACTATACCATTGCTGAACGGTCACTTTTGGGCATTAAGCGGCCTTTTCAGGAGTGGAGACATTACCTCTTGGGTCCCTCTCATACTGTTACTACTCATTCTGACCACAAAAACGTGTAATTTTTTAGATCTGCCCGCACACTCACCCCACAACAGATGAGATGAGTTTTAATTTTTAGTGAATATGATTTTGTGATCATGAGTTGTCCAGAGGAGAAACAAGGGAAGGTAGATGCAGTCTCACACCTCGATAAGGAGACCATGCACCAACCAAAGAAGCAGATGTTCATAATCCCACAAGAAAAGATCATTGGGTCATGTGGGAATAAGGGTATCATATCTGACTCCTTTTTTAGTGATGTTTTATTGCATTTCCAAACCTTAAACCTACAAGGATGTCTGGCAGATTATAGTAACTGCATAAAAGATAGACCTTTACTACCACACAGATAAACTATTTGTTCCGACTCCTACATTATGACAAAAAGTGTCACACTGGTGTCACTCCACCCCTATAGCAGGACACCCACACTGGTTTTTGTGGGAGGGCTTAGCAAAAGACATGTAGACTTTCATCCAAACATGTTCCATCTGTGCTCATCAAAAGACTTCTCATTTCTCGCCTGTCAGACTGCTAAAGGCTTTATCTCAGGCCTACCCCTGGTCGATGGCTTCACCACTAATTTAGTGGTGGTGGATTTGCTCATTAAAATGGCCAACTTAATTCCTCTAAAAAGGTTCCCACTGCAAAAGATTTTGCAGAAGGTTCATTAACCAGATATATCATCTACATGGTTTGCCCACTATTCTCATTTCTGACCGGGATGCACATTTTGAGTCTGAGTTCTGTCAGGGGACCTGCTCTGCTCTACAGATTGATCATCATTTGTCCTCTGCCTACCACCCACAACCCGATGAACAAACAGAGTGCACTAATAAATCACAGTATTTATGCTGTTTGCGGAGTACATGCAACAGTAATTGGGTTCAAACTCTGTCCATAGCCAAATTTGCATATAATTATAACACACACTCACCAACAAAAGTATCTCCATTCTACTTCTCCATTGGTTATTACCTAAAGACTATTCCCTTGAAAGTACCCCCAGAGTTAATAGCCATTTCAGCAGGAAACGCCCATCACAAAAACCTTGCAAAAATCTGGGCAAAAGCAAGTACAGAATTGCAACACAACAAAGAACTGATGGAAATCCAAGCTGATCGACATTGTCGTCTGCCTCCATCATATGCTATTGGTGAGCAAGTCTGGTTATCAACAAAAAACTCATGGTTAAAACAAGGACCATGCAAATCACAACCACATTACATTGGTCCTCATACGGTTTCCAAGGTTATTAATACTGTGGCCATGAATTTGGAACTGCCCGAGGAATTCCTTAACATGCATCCAATCTCTGGGATTAGCAACAGACATACTGGTCTGTCATCTGTTAAATATGTTTCTGTCATTGACCAATGAAACTTTAGCCTCCTTTTTAAGCATTTTGTAATAATCATAAAATGACATATTTTCATAAGTGTTTGGTACATTGAGTTGCTTTTTCATCAGTGTTCAAATTGAGGTCTGTTATATCTGTTTTTGACCTCTATGTTGCCTAGTGATTCTGTTTTGCCATTTGCATTTTCCCTGTCCAAGGAACGCTTATTAGTTACAGGGGGTCCTTATTTTCACATTCCATAACTTTAGTAATACCTCTCTCCAGTCTTTCTTTTGACCTGAGTATTTAGTTTGTATGCATGTTCTTGTATGTTCAATTATGTTAGTGTCAAAAGTTACCTCCTTAGGCCAAGCAACAGGAACAGTTTCTTTATTGGGGCGCAGGGGTGTTGACCCTCATAATACTAATATTCATTGCCCTGCTGGCCCCTGTATTAAAAAATGTAAAATACTATTCAATTAGTCAAAGTTATTTTTAGCTGTGCTTTTATTTCAGCTGCTGCAAAAGGACAAGTCAGGTGCACGGATCATACTGCGTGTGGGCAGGGTGGGGCTTCATTATTGGCAGCAGGCTTGCTGGATCTGCCCTTAACTGAAATGCGCATGTTAGGTTGGTTAGGTGTCTTTCTGTGAGCAACCCGACATACGCACTTGAGGACTCAGCTAACCCAGTAATGCTAGTGAGCCGAGGCTCACAGCCGCAGTCTCCACTGTTTCTTAGAAGTGCTAGTTTTGGCCGCTCCAGCCAATCCTGGAGCTTCTTTCATGCTGTTTGCTAAAATAAACAGCAAGGGAGTAGCAACTGGATTCGCTCTAGAGATGATAATAGTAGACTATGGGTTGGAGGGGTTTGCTGAAAGAAATGGCTAATCGCTGTATGGCTCTATTATGAAGTCATGCTGTGACTGGCCCTTTTCTATCCCTTGCTAGTCCTTTTCAGGCCCCGTGCATAGCGCATGAGGCAAGGGTGTAGAATACACTGATACAAGGACAAGCCCTGACTGATTTCGTAATGCACTGGACTTACGAAGAACTGGCCACTCCTCAAGACCCACCCTTCACAGAATTCCTGAACTAAGAAGCTGCTGGCCCAGAGACGGTGCAAGGTAGGCACCCAGCCACTTTTAAACCCATGTGTTTGACTGTTCGTGTGGACAGCTCTCACTGTGTGTTGGAAATGCTTCAGGGTGTGTGTGTGTGTCACTATTCAACAGAGCACAATATTCCATCACTTTTAACATTTGTAAACTGCAAAACGTGTGAACTGCAGATAGCAGTTTGCAGCAGCCCCTTTTGCCACTTTCTTATTTCCTGGGCAGGTTAAAAAAAATATATGCCTAACAACACACAGTTTGGGAAGCCGTGATTTATCCAGGTTTTGTGGTTTCACTTGGTATAAATCGCCCACTACAAGTCCTAAAGATCATAAAAACACACACATTCACAACACTTATGCAAACGTATGAAGAAAACTTAAGAATCTTCACTGTTCACACTTCTAGTTTCCCTATGCTAGCACTGTAAATGCACAGTACTACTTCCGCAGCAGACAAAAACACACTTAGTGTATGCCACACTAAGACCATCCTTAGGCATTATTCCAGGATCTTAGGCCAACCATGGACCCGTTTACTTTCATTAAGGTCAACAACGGACCACAACATAAAACATAAAGGTACGAATTTCTACAGTCAGTCAATGTCTTTTTAACTCAGCCTCTTCATTACCTAGGCCCATATGTATGAAAGCAAATATTATTCGCAAACGCTGCGAATCGCAAAAAGCAGCGTTTGCGACTGATTTTTCGCTAATCCATATGTGTGACACACATCTTAAGAGAAAATTAAGAAATCGCTAAATTAGCGATTTCTTAGTCTGCTAAACAAGAAATCTGCGATTATCCTTGCGATTTCTTAAATTGTGATTTCCTAACATTGCGAAATTCGCAAGAAGGATATCGCAAATTAACAAATCGCTGACACATGTAAGAAAAATTTGCTAATTGCGATTTCACGAAATTCGCAAATTAAGAAATCGTTATTAACACCAATTGCATGCAGGTGGTAAACTAGTGCAAGGTACTTAAACCACCCCACAATGCAACAGACCCACCCACAATGGCAGGAATGTTCACGATAGCCAGGAGGCTGCGTATTCGGGCTCTTGCACAGAGGAGAATGAGACAGGAGCGTATATTCAGGCTGCGCATCACTCTGTTCCAGCACACTGAAGAGGACATCTATGACAAGTACAGACTGCACCCACATACCATAATGGACCTGATTGAGGAGCTGAAACCGTACTTGGAACACCCTACACGCAGGACACAAACAATTCCCACACATGTTATGTTATGTTACGACTATTTATTGTGCGCACAGATACTCCAGCCAAGGAGCGTCCTGGCGCAGAGACAAGGTAGCACGTAACACAACCACAGGCTAAAAACAGATGCTAAGGGACAACTAAAACAAAAAGGTTTTTATGGCCCTCCGAAAAGTCAGAAGGTCCTCCAGCAAGCGGATTTCAACAGGCAAGGAGTTCCATGCTGACGCAGCCATTACCCTGAACGAGCGTCCCCCCATGCGGCTAAGCCTGAATCTGGGAACCACCGCAAGGGCCAGACCCTGAGAGCGAAGGCTACGGGCAGGGACATAGAAAGACAGACAACTCGACAGGATTTCCGGGCCTGTACCTCGCAAGATTTTAAAAGCAAGGCACAATACCTTGAAGAGGATGCGCTTCCTAACCGGAAGCCAGTGTAGGGAGCGAAGGACACCTGTAACTGAGCAGAATCTGGGCAAGCCAACGATCGCCCTCGCCGCAGCATTCTGAACCCGTTGTAAGCGGGTTAGTTCAGCCTGGTTAGCCCCAGCCAGGAGAGAGCTGGCATAGTCCAGGCGGGAGATGATAGTAGCCTGGATCACCAGCTGCCTGGTCGGGGCGTCAAAGAACTTGAGAACAAGTCTCAAGCCCCTCAGGAGACCGAAACAACAGGCCGCGGTTCTTTTAGTATGGCCTACAAAGGAGAGGCCCGCATCCAGCCATACCCCCAGATTTTTCACTTCCGATACCGGGATCGGAGTAGGTCCCAACTCTGAGGGCCACCAGTGGTCACCCCACAGCTCCACTCCCTTCCCGACGACCATCACCTCTGTTTTAGTGGCGTTTAGCTGAAGGCAATTGCCTGTCAGCCAACTAGCCACCGCCTTCAGTCCGGACTGAAACCTGGGGGCCTCAATCTCCGCATCCCCACTGAGAGTAACCGCCAGCTGAGTGTCGTCAGCATATGAGACCAAAGTAAGGCCCCACTGCCCAGCGACATCCGCCAGCGGTCTCACGTAAAGATTAAACAACGTGGGACTCAGCGAGGACCCTTGCGGAACCCCCATGGCCAGTGGTTGGTAGTTGGACTTGAAGGGAGGGATGGCAACACAGAAGGAGCGGTCATCTAAAAAGGAGCGGAACCATTGCAACACCTGACCGCCAATGCCAGTCTCCTCGAGCCGACGCAGGAGGATGCTGTGGTCTACCGTATCAAAGGCGGCGCTAAGATCTAACAAGATAAGTGCCGCCGTTTGACCAGCATCCAACCTTGCCCGGAGGTGTTCCACCATCACAAGTAGCGCAGTTTCCGTACTGTGCCCAGCACGGAATCCGTTTTGTGTGGGGTCGAGGGCATTGGTCCGAGTCAGATGTTCAGACAGGGCCAGGTTGACGTGGGCCTCCGTGATTTTGGCTGGCCAGGGTAACAACGAGATGGGGCGATAGCTCTCAGGCTTGGAAGGGTCCAGGGTAGGCTTTTTAATGATCGGGGACACCACAGCTTGTTTCCACTTAGATGGAACGGTTCCCGTTTCCAAGGAGAGGTTGACAAGGGAGCATACGGCTGTACGCCCCATAAAAGCCTGATCTCGGAAGAGAGCAGGCCTTACTGGATCGGATGGGGACCCAGATTTGACTTGCAGCGCAAGTTTGTCAAAACCATCCAAGGTAAGGGGGGGGAAAACAAGCAGTGTAGTCTGATGATGGACCCCATTTATACTTTCCTCAGTGAACCCTATGCTAGGGAATGTCCTATATATAGCTTGGACCTTCCCCAAGAAGTAAGATGCAAGGGATTCACAATGGGAAAGGGAGCTCACGGTCGTGGAGGTAGTCTGCTTCGCTGTGAGATCTTTTACGGCCTTAAAGATAGCTTTTGACGGATTCGGACTGTTCCGGAATTCGATGGCATAAAAAGCCGCACGGGCTCGGCAGATAGCTCGAGGTCCTGTGCAGGTCCTGTGCTCCCTGCACCTCCTGGCGTCAGGGAGTTTTCAACGGGTAATAGCGGAGGTTGGTGGGGTGTCACAGAGTGCACTTTCGCGCTTCTTCCATGCCTTCCTAGATGCAATGCTACAGAGGCTTTCACATCACATTTACTTGCCCACCACCCAACAGGCATTACAGCAAACAAAACTGGACTTCTACCAGATTGCACGTTTCCCCCACGTCATTGGCTGCATCGATGGGACCCATGTGGCCATCACACCCCCATCAGCAACTGAATATGTCTACAGAAATCGGAAATGCTACCATTCCCTCAACATACAGATTGTGTGCAACGCAAAATATATAATCACTGACATCGTACCCAAATACCCCGGCAGTACACATGACTCCTTCATCTTTAGACACAGCGGAATACACAGACGTCTGAGTGCTGGAGAGTTTGGGGAGGGGTACCTGCTAGGTAAATACATGGCACACATCAATACATACACTACATCACTTGAGGGGGGGAACATTGACTTACCTATTGTGTTTGTCCATGCAGGTGACAGTGCCTAAGCAGTGCACGACTTCATCCTGACCCCATATCTGGATCCTGCAAATGCAAGTGAGAGGAGCTACACCAGGGCACACAGATCTACACGCTGTGTCATTGAGCGTACCTTTGTAAACTGAAGAGCCGCTTCAGGAGCCTGCATAAAAGTGGAGGCGCACTGCAATACTGCCCTGAGACCTGCTGTAAAATCGTGGCAAGCTGTGCAATGCTACATAACATGGCAATGAGGAAAGGCACCACAATTGATGTGACCGATACAGACACATCGGATGACGAGCGCCCTGCTCCCCCTGCCAGACCTGCAGCAGGAGTTGGGGCAGCTGCTGGACGCCAGAGACGGACTGAGATCACACAAAACTACTTCTAGGTGAGTAATGATGAAAAGAGACAAAAAAGCTTGATAATGTGTTAAGTGTTTATTCACACTTCACATTGAAGAAATTCTAGCTGACCCCAGCACATGTTGTGCACACAGTGCAGGTAAGGCACAAGTAATTGTGCAAACAGCATTTTCGGGTTCATGCACCCGTGTTGCAGTGAGTGTCACCGCACATGTTCACCTCCTTCGGTGACGTCCAGGCTGAGTGCCCCCCATGGTGTTCCCTTGGCCTGCACCCTGTCTGGCACTGCGGCGTCTTTCCCCTGGCAAGGTGGGAGTGATGCTGCTCCGACTTGAGGTGTCCTCACTCTCGGCAGAGGCCATGAGTGCGCTGCCACCAGCATTGGCTGTCTGCAGCTGCTTCACAGCAGTGGTTACCTGCGCAAGTCCTCGGGCAATATCTTGGCAGCAGTGTGCCATCTCGACCTGCATAGTTACGCTTCTGCGTGTGAGGGTGCTGGTGGTGGTGCAGAGGCGGTTCACGGCCTTCGTGTAATTGTGTACGCGTGCATTGGCACGTCGGCCAGCCCTGTCATTGGCGGCTTGGGTGTGCCTCAAAGTGTCACAGAGCTCATGGATCGCCCCTGCCATGGCCACGAAGCCCTCCCTCATGTTCTTCTGGTCCTTGCGTATGCGGCATTGCTGCCGATTAATTGACCGCAGTGCTTTGCTTTGCAGGCGCTGTTCCTGCAGCATGCTCTGTTCCAGGCCTGAGAACACGGATCCTTCTGCTTCAGTCGCAGTGCTGCTCTTGAGCCTTGATCTGCATGTCTCCTGTGGTCTACTCCTTGGCGTTTGTGTGTCATGAATGGACATGTGTGACACACCCTGACTCCCCTCTCTCCTGTCGGTGTGGCAGGTAATTCGTCCTCAAATGGAGGCAGTGGGGGCACATGTGCGCGCTTCCTGCGCTGGATTGGCTGCTGCTCAGTGTCATCGCTGGAGTCCGCAGGGTGTGCAGGCTCCTCTCCCTCTGCGCTGTCTTCTTGTGCCCTGCCATGTGCTGTGGATGTAAAGGGGACTAAATGAGCTTGTGTTATTGTCTGCATTTGGCAATCAATAAAGTTCCTACCGTTTTTTTTGGCTAACCTCTGACACTGTATCATTCACTTATCCCCAACCCACATGTTGCATTTAATTTCCTTAGTCTCATGGACACACAGTCAGACACAGTACTACGAGTCCCATGATGCATTGCTGGGTGTGCTGTAAGACCTGGGCTGGATTGACATTTTGGGAGTTTACTATGCGCATTTGGGGAAGTGTGCATGGGATGGGGAGGAGTGCAGATTGATTTTGCATGCATCTTACCTTGACTGCTGGATGCAGGGTCGGAGCTGTCTATGTCAGCCACACCACCAACGCTCTCAGGCAGGAGAGTAGACTCCACGAGCTTCTCATGGGGGGTTGGCTGCTCTGCAGTGGATGGTCCTCCTCCAGTCTAATTTGCGTCCTTCAATCTGGCTGCCACCCTCTCCTTGGACCTCTGGCGCATGTCATACCACCGCTTGCGCAGCTCTTCGATGGTACGTGTGGTGACTCCCACTGCATTCACCTTATTCTGTATTTCTAGCCAGATTTTCCTTTTCCTCGCCTCTGGGACACACAGTGCCTTCTTGCCGAAGAGGAGCTCATGGCTGCAGACCATCTCCTCAATGAGGACCTCCTGCTCCTTTTCAGAGAACTTATGCTTTCTCTTCCTTTTCTCTGCATCCTTGCCCTGCTGTTGTTTGGTGGAATCCATTGCTGGTTGCACTCTCCTGAGATGCCTCCTCACACTCCCCAAGCAGCCTCTGGGTGTGGCTCAAGTGAGCAGGTGCAGGAAATCACTCCAGTTTCCTGTTTGTGATGTCATCAGGCTGCACCTGGATTGCAGATTCCCGTTTTTGCGATTTCTTAATTAGCGAATTTCGCTATTAAGAAATCGCAAAACGGGTGTCTGAGAATAATTTGCAATTTTTAAGAAATCGCAATCTATTTGCGATTAATTTTTTACATCCCGCTTAGCGAATCTCAATTTGCGAATCGCAAAATATCGCAAATTAGGATTCGCTAAACGGGAGTTTGATACATATGCCCCCTAGTATTTTTAGTCATATAAACCATCCAATTATGCTACCAAAAAACAAATCCAGCGGAAGTGTGTGTAAAAATGTTTTGGTGAAATCAGACATGAGCTATCTACCACACCATTATCTAAATACTCAACAACATTATTCGCAACATTATAGAGTTGGGCCCATAGAAACTCTACAATAATCCACAACCACAAGGTCCTACGATAGATCTTTGTAAGAGCTAATAGGGAATCAGGTAATTAGAGACAGAAAGCCACTCCTCCATTAGGACTTGGAATAATGACGTGTCAAGCTAAAATAATACCTTCACAATATCAATATTATCAACAATAAAGAAACAAAACACATGGACTAGTCTTCAAATGAAATACATTAGTAACATTTATTATCAGTAATTCATTGTAATACAGATAAATCACAATACTTAGAGCAAATACATCATCAAATTAACATTTGTGTGAGGGAGAGAGCGAGAGAGAGAAAGAGAGAGAGAGAGAAAAAACATTTGCAAAATACAATGTGCGTTAGCAATTATACTAACCAACGCTCAGTTGTAGATTTTCAGAGTCAAAACATGAGATGAGTCCAATAGAATGCTAGAGTACAGCATACAATAGCTAAACCCACTCAACTTCACCAGCCGGTAAAGTGTAGGGTAATCAGGAAAGTTCAGTTCAGGGAAAATCAGAGTTCAAACCAACAGCATATCAGGCTTGGAATTGCAGGAGAAGCCAAAATCACCCGTACTTTTCCCATGGGTTATTATACCTCCTCACATTATCAGTTCCTTCTCACAAAATAACTTTTCACAATTTCCATGATTTCCATTGGTCAAAATCAGTGGTGCCACCATGGTGTGATCGTTTTTCTATCCCAAATCATCTGGAATACATATGCAATGTGTTTGTCTACTGTTCACTTTTTTTAAGCATGTACAATATAATTTCCTTTTAGAAATAGGAAATACATTTTGACATATGCAACTTGTCAGTTACAGATAAAAATGTCCATTATTCAAATTGTAGGAAAGAAACTTCAGTGATAATACACATAGCTAGAATGTGATCTGGTCAGCACTTCTAATCCATCTGAAAGAAATAACATTGAACTAAATACATTTTGAATTTCGAGGCCTACATGGAAAACTACTAAATCATTATTTTTTTAATTAATAATCAGACTTACATTGAAAATAAGAGAAGAGAAATAAAGGTTTATAAGAAATGTCATTTTCATTAAACATATAAGCAGTTTGTTTACGATTCATTAAAATATGAGCATGCATTTTCTCTTAGTTTTTACTTTATGAAGAAAACTTTAAACATGCATAATTTCTACTTTAATCATAATATGCTAAACTACAATTTGCATTAATACTTTTTCACGTTATTATTGCAGTGCATTAATATGTTTCTCGCTGTCAGGAATGACTAATACTCAAACCAGTTTGTGACACTTCTGCATGCTTTTATGATGCAGTTTTAGACTACCACATATTTCATGAGACAATCTGTTAGTCATATATCTTTTGCAGATTAGTATCACACCCATTGAGCAGAATGCTCTCAATCTTTTTGGGAGTCTTTGTTTTGATCTAATCGTGGGGACAAATGTACATGGTGCACTCTTACAGTTTTACGTACTATGAGCTCAGTGCTATCTATGGATGCATCAAACAATTCAATATGGAAATTTCAAAACCACAGATGACCATGCACGCAAAGGGTTGCAACACAGATGAAAACGATGCAATGAAACAATATCTGCATTGTCAACTGTTCACAAAATACAGTTTCTAATGAATAACACCACCCTCATGAAGTATAAAACATAGACGGCAAAACATGAAACCTTAGAACAGTAGCTGCATGATGTCAACTATATACAATTTGCAATAAATAGTAGCACCGTAACATCATGTATATTACCAATTCAACAAAAAACTGATAGAAATAAAATGGTGGCTTTGTCAAAAATCTCTTAGCCCGCTCCTAGCGCATTCTATTCTGTGACCAGGGAAAGCTCTGTGCGGTACACGGTACTGAGTAAGCCTGATAGACTGCAAATATCGGCTCCGGGACAAAGGTACTGGTAATAGATATGAAAAAAGGAATAACTTCAGAACCACAGGCCCCTCTTGGCCACACACAAGTTACACCTGGGTTCCCAGGTCCAAATCTTTTTCCCTAAATGCCTGAATTGGACCGTGTATCACACCCAGGGGCCAAGCGTACCATCTGTGTCATGCCCAGCGGTACAAGTGAACGATACCTCTCACTCCTTTCAGATATCAGCTGTGTTAGGAAACCAGTGGCACTGAGAAACCCTTTTAGACTAAAGAATATGAGAATCCACCCAATCAGGATAGCTTTATCACAAAAATAGCATCCTGGGAGCCATAAATGGCTATACAATGAATATTCACCTTTCCTAGCATGCTAACTATTGGAAAAAGATGACTTCTGCAGGATCGCCTCAAAGGCCTCCTTACGACTACTCAGCTCGGACATATAAAATAGGCAATTTGCAATATTCTGTCAGTGGCAGGGCGCTCAGGTGTTCTTTTTGCGCTTCTCCCTTGTTTGCTATATGCCAAATGCTTTAAAATTAGGTTCTGATTTAGTCTCTTACCCTCTGTGATGGCTGCATCAGGACAGACCTCAGCCCCGCAAATTCAACAGAACTTCCAATCGATTGTGGTGTCTGCTCACCTTCCTTCGTGCGCAAATGTGAATCCGTCCGAGTGAGGTCCCCTTCCTTTGGCTGCAGTCAGGTTCGGGTGCCAATCAGCTCCTGGCTGGTTTGTCAAAATGTTGCTTGAACATGAAATACCTCAGGAAAAACAAGAGACAGGAGTCTTTTGGCAAAAAAGGAATAGTTCATTTAATTTAACATTGCGGCTCAGAGATCAGTTACAAGCATAGGGTCTGAGGACTGCCTCAATTTACAAGCAGTCTGAGGCCTCTTGCTATACAGTTCTTTGTATACAATAAAGTACGTTTGGAGGTCCATGTAAGGTAACTAATGTAGTTCCTGCCTTTGGAGTCATAAATTGATTGTCTAATGGAAAGTACAGGTGGGCCACAACCTTGCATGGACACAATGCGGCCAGTGATAAAGTTTCCAGATGTCAGCCATGGGGAGCGCATGATCACTTGATGTGCTGTGTCCTGATTGGCTATATGTCCCAAACTCATGTGGCACCTGACATTATGCTGTTTTTGGGAGCGCGCATAACCCTCCGGCCAAGTGTGCTTTATTGGGGCCAATCTTCCTGGACCATTCTGGTGTCACTGCGCCTATCTGTGGAATTGATCTGGGATATCCTGTTTGTGTGTTTGTCTACCGGCTACGTGCCACCCCACCTGTGACCTATCAATCAGTGACCTCGGTCCTAGGTCTCAGAGTCTGTCTGACTATGTATTTGCGAGTTGAGGGTTGATGTGGAGTTTACAACAGGTGAAATCGTAAATAAACAAGCGATTTCGTTCGTATACATGAATGTATCGTTCTTCACATTAATATCAACCTTTTCAATATTAACAATGCAAATCTTTAATATTGCACCTACTCACAGCCGCAACAAAGTAGGGATTTGGAACATGTTGGAAATGAGGTATCTAGTTGGCAGAGGGATACACCCTGTCCAAGTAGGAACCACTACTTTAGTTAGGGTAAGTCAGATATACCCCCTAAATTAACCTGTGCTCACCCTCTGGTATCTTGGCACAGAGCAGTCAGGCATAACATAAGAGCCAATGTGTAAAGTATTTGTGCAACATAAATTATAATACACCGTGGAAAATACCACACAAAAATAATCCACACCCGGTTAGAAAAATAGAGATTAATGAAATGAACAAAACAAGACCAAAAAGACAGATATCCAATAAGTATAACTGGTGTTATTAATTTTTAAAGAATATATATATAGTGCTTAGAGCCATTAACACGCCAACCAGGGCTATCAGGGACTGGGTCAAGTCTGACAAGTCAAGCCGACTGCGATGGAGCACGAGTCGGAATCAGAAGACAAACAGGTCCGCTGAAACAGTACTTTCACGAAGCAAAGTTTCTATGTCGAGAAGCAGCTGCGAGGAGCGCTGGAGGCAATGCGTCGTAGTCGATCCAAAGGATTGGAGGTAATGCGTCATTTCAGAGCCATGCAGTCTCACCCCGTGTCATTGATGAGCTCTGGGCGATGGAGGCAATGCGTCGTCGTTATGATGCGCTGTTGATGCTGTGGAGTCCTCGAAGCAGATTGGTGCAAAGCAGGCGATGCATGGATTTTTACAGAAAAAGCCCCAAAACACACCTCCAACAGCCAAGGACTGGATCAGCATCACTCGACAGGGCAGAACTCACAGGTGGCAGAGTCAAGATGCTGTAGTAGGGTTCAATGCAGTCTTTGATGTCCCTGAGACTTCAGAACAAGATGCAAGCCAGCACGCCCTTGGAGTCACTTGGTTCTGGGGATGAAAGATTCAGGTCCAGTCCTTCTCATCACCAGGCAAGGGGCAGCATGGGAGGTACAGCAGAGCAGGAGTCCAGCAAATCCTGCAGAGTGTCAGTCCTTTCAGCAGCACAGCAGTCCTTCTTCCTGGCAGTGTCCTCAGGTCTAGAGTGTAGTGAGTTGTGGTGTCAGGGGTCCAGCACTTATACCCTTTAATGCTTCTGCTCCAGCGCGAAAAGGGACACATTTACATTTTCTCCCTATGTCACAGACTCGTCATCACACTAACTCATTCATACATTCATTCATTCATTGGTGAGGCCCATAACACCAACACTCATACGTCTCACTCGAATCTGTGCACAGGAGAAAGCGCTGGACATGTGGGGGTACCTTGTTACCTATCGGGAGTAATTCCTTTACATTATATACATCTGCACCTATAGAATCCTAACTTTGACATCAAGGCACTCCACCACTTGGTCGATGGACCAATTAGTTGGACTGGTTGATGGTGATTTAGAATCAGCTAAAACACAATTAAAGCCTAGGAAACATTTGATTAAATTCCAATACTCAGTCAAAGAATCACAAACTCATTTCTTATTAATATAAATTGTGTTTATCTAATATTAGTTCACTCTGCATTATCATTTAGGTGCTACAGAACATAACATAATTTGATTTATCTCCAGAAGACATCAAATTTTAAGATTATGAGCATAGATTTCGCATTGCATTATATTTACGAAAATCTCGAAATTGGCGACCCTCCGATCAAAACAAAGGATTGTTCAAGTTTTTGCGACAACCTCCAGGGTAAATTGTCCATCCCACGGCAATAATCAAAACCTAAGATGGAATCGCTTTCTCGAATTTAAAGAAACCCAAGGTAAACCATGGAAATCTTCATCAGCTTAACGTAGACCCAATGTCATAGACGATCATCCCAGTGAACCTCCCCCCTTTGGCAGATCAGAGTCTTTTATACCCTTTTCCCCGCTTACTCGGATCAATATGCAACAATTTTAGGGGTGGAAACTGTTCGGATTGGCTAATCCAATTCAATTTGTAAATTCTTCGAGTTTTATCATCCCGACTGGTTTCCCATGAGACTTGGCCTGGAAAAGGGCAAATGTATACTCTTTTTCGTGGTTCACAGGCAAAGTTCTGGATTTATAATAAGTCATAGTCTTCTTGGTAGTTCACACTGGTCATTGCTTGGCAACCCTCCATGCTCCTATCCTTGACAAGGGACATGCCGGTATAGGAGGAGATAAGGTCATTTGGAGATCTCCAGAGCCATCCGATTCTGCGCCGTAGTCATCGCGCTCACATGACGGCGGTACCCTCGGAGCTCCATCTTAAGTACTGCGGCCTAGCAGGCCCGAATGCCAACTTGAGCAAAAACAGACATAACAGTAATTAGAATATAGAAATGAAGATTCCAATGTTTAATCCCACTCTAATCCCATTAGTATTTTCCTAGCTTGCAGCAACATTTAAAGCAATAATACTCACCATTCTGCAGTACTGAAAGCATAAACCATCACAAAGCAACATGAATCATGCAATTCTCTATTTCACCACAATCTAAAGTTAGTTTGCGTACCACAGTAAATTAATGAGTTGTTCTGCCATGCAATTAGCAATTTAGTCCCACGTATATCTTGTGTTTATCAAGGTGTAAAGGTTGGTTAGTTGTTTCACTTCAAACCAATTAGTACGAGTTAATGCTTAGAATGATTATGTAATTAATTTTCATGCAAATAGAGGAGGTATACAAAATTTTGTTTTACCTGCTATATCAATCCCCCTTTGGTGATTTTTAACATCACCACTAATCACAATAATAATTTCAAAATTTTCGATGGAAATGGTTAATCAGTTCCCTTGCATTTGTTAGGTTACATTATAGTATTTTCCATATCATTCTCTCGTTTTCTTGTACGTGTTTTCTTTCAATTCTTCTAGTTCTATATCTTCTACCTCTCTTTCTCTTATTTCCTTCTCTTTTCTTTTCTTAATTTCCCTTTTTATCTTATTTTGTAATTTTCTTCTTTTTATACACACACATCCTAGTCTCAATAATAACACTAATATAATCACAAAGGTCACAGGTATCAGTAATTTACCCACAAAAGAACTACCTAATTTTGTTAATAAACTCTTAATAGTAGAAAAACATTTACCAAGTTTCTCCCAAACACTTTCAACCTCCAGTGGAACAATTTCTTCATGCAAATCAGTTATATTCTTAATGTATTTCTTTAAGTTTTGACTTTCGTCAGGAATGTAAGTACAGCAATGTTGTACCTTCAGCATTCCACAGACTCCTCTCTCTTTGGCCAATATAATATCAAGGGCAAGTCGATTTTGCATAATCATAGCTCTCATGGCCACCATTTCAGTATTTACCATTAAGAACCCTCCAGCTGTGCTTGTTGATAAACGATCTACAACTGTGCACAATTTTCTAATTTTATGTGCATTCATAGATATTTCAACTGCTGGTATCAGTGCTCCAAAAATATCCCCTATAATCTCTGACCAACTCTCCCTCCTTCTACGTGTTAGTTGTCTACCTATTTCGTGCAAACCTTCCTCTCCCCTTCCCACATGAAATATTTTTGGGAAGACCAGACCTAGGTAGCATGTGCCATACCAGTTGTCCGGTAACCTATAATAAGCTCTGTTCCCACAAATGTAATATATTCCAGGGAATACTGGATCATTTCCTCCTTTAAATCCCCAGCCTCTCATGATTTTATATGTCATGGCATTCACTTGCACCTACAAAGTAATTATCATAAACAGTGTTATCTCTACTGATGCACAATTTCCCTCTCTGAGGCCAATCTAAAGCCATTGCACGATTTGTTTCTCCCTTTAAATGGTTTTCCTTCCCAGCATCCCAAAATGTTGTATCTATCTTTTCCCCAGACACTTTTCTTTGCATCTTAACTCTGCTCTCCTCTACCATGTTCAGGAATGTTTTCTCTTCTTTTCTCATACTACAAGTAAGATTATTCTTAAACACTTCTTCTAAATTTAATTCCCTTGTTTCTAAGAAAAATGCACCTAAGATTCTACCACCTTGTTTAGTTCGGGAACTACAGGTATCTGTGAGAAAACATTATCTACATCAGTATAATAGTATTCTAATTTCTCTGTTTTATAGAACAAATTAGCTAACACACTACAAGTTATCCCATATGTCAAAGGAAGATGATGATAAGTGACACCTTCTGACACGGATGCAGGTAACTGCATGCAAATATAACAGTCTCTAACTTCCATAGTCTTTACATATTCGTACAATAACTTTGAAAAAACATTTTTAGAAAAATCATTTATGGGCTTATCCTTGTGAAATTCTGTTCTATCTACCAGTTGAGTGACATGACTGTCATTAATCTTTCTCTTATTAGTCCTGTTTTCTGTGTGTTTTTCTATATCTTCAAATGTTACTCTAAATGAAATTGTTATTGCTAATATGATCCAGACAAGCATTAGTAATCTTGTACAAAAAAAAATACATTTTACATTTTACACCATCTCCGGAGAAACCCACATATAGGTTTTCTACCTTCTGTGTCGGAAATGATCAGTGTCTTTTGACTTATCCTCTTTTCATCCACAATTTACCTTTGTCTAAACCTAAGGCTTTTATTGCCTACTTGGTTCTTTCTGGTCACGTGTCTCGTCCGGAGTTTTAATTCCTTGCAATTTTCTTTGTCATTTCAATCCATGCCTGAATCGTCTTTGTCTCTGTTTTCACAATCTTTGTTCAGAACGTCCTGATCATTTGTTTCTTCTCTGATATCAGATAAGATAACTCTCAGGATTTCTGAATCTTCTTCTTCTTCAACCACTTCCTGCACAGTCACTCCTAGACTTTCTTGGCTATCTGCTTCCTCCAGTATATCAGGAAGTGCCACATAGGTCCATTCCGGTGACTTGTACTTCTGGTTCGGTTTCTTTATCCTCTTTGCTTCTTGCAAGCATTTCTGATCCGTACATTCCGATTTTTTTTGACTAGACACTTCATTCACTTGTTCAGTATTGGAAGATTTTATTCTTGTTAATCGATATCTCAATCTTTTAAGTTTATTAGGCCAAATTTCTTCTTTTGTTGGCCTCTTCAACTTCGTTCCTTTCCCTTCTTGCTCCGTTTTCCAAGCCCTTTTCCTTAAAATTCTTCCCTCTTTGCATTCTTCTTCACTCCCTTCGGATTCAATATCGGTATGGCTTCTACTCTCTTTGGATTTTATTCTCAGGACCTCAGGTTCACTATCTACATTTATCCCTCCTCGTGTTTCTTCCACGCAATCTTCCAGCTGACTAACTGTCCTTTCTTCTACCTGAGTGTGGGTTGTCCCTTCACCTCCTCGGAGGCCTTCCGCAATGATCTTACCCTCACTTTATGTATCTAATTCCTCACCTTCTATTTCTATGATTTCAGGCGGAATTTCTCTTGTGCTTGTACTTGGTGATTCCCTATCAAAGATTTCTTGTTCAGTCTCTCCAGTATTTTCATTTATCCCTTCTTGTATTCCCACTTGTTCTGTTTCTGATTCGGAGCTGGTATCAGAAATTTCCAGTCGTCTCCTTAATGGTATATTCTCTTGCCCCACTACTAGGCTCAAGTCCGCTTCTCCTGCTTTTGGGGTTCATCTTGTTCTTGTTTCTTCGGATTCTGATTCAGAGCTGGTATCTGACTCTTCCAGATGCTTGTCTTCAGATCGATTTTCAGGTCCAGGGACTCGAAGACTATGACTAGCATGAATCCAATTCTTTACCCTAGCACAATTCCCAGCAGTCGTCATGGTCAGAATCACTTAACGTGGTTTTCCCCAGCGTGGAACCAGACAATTTCTCCTTCTGTGTACTTTGATGGGTACCCAATCTCCAGGACTCAAGTCATGAGCTGGTTTCTTTTTGAGAGTGGTCGCATCCGGTCCAACCTGATGAAACACTGAATTAACTGTATCAGCCAAACCCTTGCAATAATCCAAGACAAAGTCATCAGATATAGGCAGTAGTTTGTTGACAGGAATGAAAACATGTCTCATTGCTCTACCCATGATAATTTCATGGGGGCTCAGACCAGTGCTCCTATCAGGAATTGACCAAATAGTCATAAGCACAAGAGGCAAGACATCTGGCCATTTTAGACCTGTGGCCAAACACATTTTCCCCGATCTGTTCTTTATGGTGCCATTCATCTGTTCCACCACTCCAGAAGCCTCTGGTCGATAGGCACAATGCAGTTTCTGTTGTACATTCAATGCTTCACAAATCAATTTTATAATCTCATTTTGGAAATGCTTTCCTCTATCTGATTCAATCGTTACTGGGAAACCAAACCTAGGAATGAACTCTCTCAATAGAAGTTTCGCTACAGTAACTCCATCACTCCTTCTGGTCGGGTAAGCCTCCACCCAACGTGAAAACAGGCAGACAATCACTAGTACATATCTTAGCCGGTTACACGGGGGCATCTCAATGAAATCAATCTGCATTCTAGTAAAAGGACCTCCCTCCCGTCCTATGGTTCCCAAACTCACCACTGTTTTCCTTCCTGGATTATACTGCTGGCATCTCTGACAAAGGCTCTCAGCTATAAGCCAAAACTTTGCATTATACCAGGTCTGTTCTAAGTCTAATCATGGCATCCCTACCTATGTGAGCCTGCCCACGGTATATCCGTTCCATGGTAGAGATCATGCTATCAGGCATTACTGGTCTTCCATCGCGGTAAACCCAAACTCTGTCTGCTTCTCGTGATGCACATCCTGATTTTATCCACTGTTTCTTTTCCTCATCTCCTGCCTCTTCCTGTTACTGCCTCACCTCATCCCATGTATTCACAGTGTTAGTAAAACGCAAGGGACATGATTCCATTTCCCTCTCCCGATTACGGTTCAAAGAATTTTGATTTTGCGCACAATATTGTGCTATGTCATTGGCAAACTCATTGCCGGCTGACACATAGTCTGTTCCCCTCGTATGCGCTGCGCATTTTATAACTGCAATTTGTTTAGGCAGCTGTATCGCCTCAAGTAATTTTCCAACCATTTCTGCATTTCTGATTGGAGTTCCACTTGACGTCAAGAAACCTCTTTGGGACCAAATCTGCCCAAAGTCATGCACCACTCCAAACCCATACTGACTGTCAGTAACCACAGTGACTTGCACATTCTTTCCCAACTTGCATGCTCTGATCAGTGCAAACAACTCAGCAACTTGAGCAGATCATACTCCTTTCAAACAAGATGCTTCCAATACAGCCGCTACAGTACACACAGTATATGCAGCAATCAAAATCCCTTCGCCAGTTCGCAGACATGACCCATCCACAAACATAACATAGTCACTCTCTTTCAGAGGACATCTTTTATGTCCGGACGTGGTTTGGTGCAAAAATCAAGTACATCCAAACAGTCGTGATCAACATCATCTTTCACTTCCACATTCACAGCATCAGGTAGAAATGTCGATGGGTTCACATTAAGGCACCTTACGAGACTCACATTTGTGGCACCCAAAATGACCTTTTCATATTTTGTTAGACGACTATGCATCATGAATTGTGTTCGGCTCCTTGTTAAAAGGATCGCAACATCATGGGGCACAAACACTCTCACAGGATATCCCATCACGATTCCTTCACTCTGCTCCAAACTCTTACACGTGGCAGCCACAGCTTTCAAACAACCAGGCAAAACTACGGCCACGGGATCTAGTACAGCCGAAAAATATGCAGTCGGTCATCTTAGTTTTCCATGCCTTTGTACCAACACAGAAGGGGCACATCCATCTCTTTCACTGCAATAGAGCTCGAATTCCTTTTTGTAATCAGGCATTCCAAGAGCCGGTGCTTCACACAAGCTGTCTCTCAATTGTCTAAAAGCCTTCATCTCTTCTTTATTCAGCTCAAGGGGATCATTCACATCACTTTTTGTCAAGCGTACCAATGGTTTTGCAATCAGTGAAAAGTTGCTGATCCACTGTCGACAATATCCTACCATCCCAAGAAACATCCTTACTTCTCTTTGTGTCATTGGTGCTTTCATTCCTTTTATTATTCTGATCCTGTCCACAGTCAATTTTCTCAGGCCCTTTTCGATCTTATGACCTAAGTATTGTACTTCTTTCTGACAAAACTGTAACTTCGATGGGGATACTTTCAGTCCTCCATCTGCCAAATGATTTAACAGTGCAACTGTGTGCACCACACATGCCTCTCGTGTCTTCGATGCCACCAATAAGTCATTGATGTATTGCACGAGCACTGAACTTTTGGTAATTTTTCAATCTTCCAGGGACTTCTTTAGAATCTCATTAAATATCGATGGACTTTCAGTATACCCCTGAGGGATACGGCACCACGCCAAAATACGCTCGCCGAACCGGAACACAAAAATTTGTTGGCTATCAGGGTGCAATGGGACAGAAAAGAAAGCATGACACAAGTCATTGACAGTGTACCATTCCGCTTCATAGGGAATCTGATATAGGATTACCGAAGGGTTCGGTTCAATGGGACAGCATGGAACAATGATTTTATTCACTTTTCTCAAATCCTGTACTATGCTAAAAGTCCCATTCGGTTTCTTCAAACCCATGATCAGAGAAATAAATGGACTACTCATTATTTCTCTCAGAATTCCTTGTTCAATCATTCTGTCAATTACCGGCGTTACTCCTGCAATGATTTCTGGTGTCAGTTTATACTGAGGAATATTCGGGTAATTTACTCCTTCATTTACAATTATTTTCACAGGATCTACTCTTTTCATTAATCCAATATCTTCTCCTGTGAAATCTCATACTTCGGGTTTTACAGTTTTCTTCAACTCTTGAGGCAATCCCTCCGGATCAAATACAACGAATGACTCAGTGATTTCAGGTTCTAAGTTTGCCATTGTCATTCTATACTGTACATCTTCATCAGGAGTTTCAAAAGCTATGCCATCAGGGGTACAGAAAATAGTGCAATTCATTTTGCACAACAAATCTCTCCCCAACAGATATACGGGACTAGTATCACACACGACAAATCTATGCATGTCGGTGAATTTCCCTATTTTAACCTTTACAGGATCCGTAAGATAAGTTTTTATCTGTCTATTAGAGACTCCAACTACTTGGATCGTTTCACCAGAGAGAGGAAGATTTTTTACGTCAGCTGATCTAACAGTTGAACGAGTAGCACCAGTATCCACTAGGAAAGTAATGTTTTCATCATTTACCTTCCCCACCCCCAAGGGTCCTGTCTGGTCTACCTCTAGAGTTGCGCCAAGTACGCACTCCTCTTCCTCTCCTAGGCACTGTCAATAACTTTCTTCCGACTCACTCTCATCGCGTTGCAGCCAATACTGCGAGACAGCACTAGCGCGCGGTAGCTTCGTTACCTGTTCCTCGGTGTAGAATCCTGTCTCATTACTGTATCTTTGAGGATTTACGTGCTGTGGAAAAGGAGGCGTTGGCACCTGACACTGTTGGGTAACAACCTGCTGCTGTCGCGGCGGTTGGCAACTCACCTCATTCTGCACCTGTGGATTCAATGATGCATTATCACCATTAGCTCTCAGTGGCAATTTACACTCGGATTTCCAATGCCCTAATTTTCCACAATTATGACATGGCCACTTCTTTTTAGCTTCTTCTAGGCTGATCTGTCCTTTTCCTTTTCCCATATTCGGTTTTTGTTTAGCTAGGCCTATGCCATTTGCTTGCTCGATCATCTGGGCTTTCTGTCGCTCCGCTACCTTAACTTGTGCCCACATTGCCTTTTTTTTCAGTTTACATTGTTTAGCTTCAATTTCATCACTGAAATATTTTGCTTGTCGTAACACCTCATCTATCTTTTTATTCTGCCAATCTACTGTATGATGTTTGATCATTTAACTAACCTCAGGCCTTAAACCATAAACATAATTATACACAAAATGACTCAGATCCTTCTCAATTAATTTCTCATCTCCACTGTATTGCTTAAAAGCTAATACTAACCTTTCGTAGTATGCATTAACAGATCCTTTAGCCTCTTGGTGAGTTCTGTCAATTTTTACCCAGTCAGTTTCCTTTGGGGGTACTTTATTTTTCAAAAAAGTAATTACCTGTTCATATTTTTTCATTACTTCTGGATCAGGGGCTCCCATCTTAGGATCCCTAGGATACTCTTGCGTTGGCCAATCTATTGTAATTTTACATTCTGCCCATAAATGTGCAGGTACAATTATATCAAAAAGACCATTCAGGTCTATCCACAACACTTTCGACAGTTTAACAAATCTTTCCACCTGTCGATACCATTCAACTGCTTTTTCTCTTAACCTCGGAACATCATTGGTAAATGACAAAATATCCAGTCTAGTCCAAGGAACATGTACATAACCCCCTCCTGGGATTTCCCTCATGTGACATTCGGTTACCACTTGCTCTTTTTCTCTCACTGGAAATGCTGAGAAAGCCTTATCCGTAGTTTCCTCTCTCTTTCGGAACCATCTACTCTTCCACCTATCTACATCACCTCATTTCCTTAGCAAGGCAATCAGTTCTTTAATTTTCAATATCCTTTTCAGAAAAATCTACCCTATACGGTTTCTGTAATGATCTTATTTTCTCAAAATCAATTCCCATTTCACTCACTGTCTCTTCTAATTTTTCATGCAAGGTTCTCGCTCTCCAAGTTATACTTTTGCAAAGAAACATTAGCTCCTCATCCTGATATGCTTTTAACTTTTCAGTTGGAATGGTTCCTACAATTAATTCTTCTAATGTTACCTTCAATTTCGCTACATCTAAAGGTTGTGGTTCTGTATCTTTTCTCTGTAAACTTCTTAACCAATCACTTAACTCTTCAGAAGTGGGACCTACAGGGGTTGTCTCGCTCCTTATTTTATCAGTATTTCTCTCCGGGGGTTTCTGTTGCTGATTCCGTTGTCATAAGGGTCTTACTTGCTGGGCTTTGATTTACAGTCAAATTTTTAGGAGTACTCAAACCTGATGTTCCTGACATATTTTTCCATTCATTTCCTCCAGAACCACTTCTTTCTGTCTCTATATGTCTACCACAATTGTAGGGAAATGTTAAACAATGTTCACTATCTTTCTGTTTATCAAAGACAGGCATTACCGGTCCTATAGTTACAGGTACGGTCACCGCTTCCATATTCTTAGTTAACTCTCTAATTTTCTCAGTTAATTCCAGAGTGGTTCTAGCTAACTCAGCTGAATTTTCATTTCCAGTTCTAACGGGTCGTGGCATTTCAGAATCTTTAATTGGATGAATTTTCCTCAAATTAGGTGGCGTTTGCTCAAAGTTTTTATTTATCATGGTTTCTTTTACCGGCGCACTCGGCGTCAGTAACGTAGAATTCGGTTGATACGGGGGAGGATTTTTATAAAACATGTCCTCCAGCACTTCATCCTCTGATTCACTCACTCCATATCTATAACCTTCTGACCCTGTGTTATTTCTCTTTTCTGTACATTTCATGCCACTTGTCTCTTCAGTATTCCTCAGAGGAAACATACCCTCAGTCATATTCACATTCCGCCATCTTCTCATTCTGTCATCATGACTCTCTTGACCACAATGTCTAACATGTAATTGTACCTTCTTCCACTCCGGTGTCTTTCCCTTTCATACATCTCTTCTTCCCACTCCGTCAAAGCCTTGAATTGGGTAGGTCTGGGTTTCGGTTCTAACTTCATCATTCTGTCTCTCAAAATTTCATAATACAGCCAAACTAAACGAACCACATTCTGGAAACGCTAGTACTCCATCCTCTTTGGTATACCTTGCCTAATTCTCCAGCCAGATACATGTATGATACCCATATTTCTCTACCATAAAAGATACAGGTGAATTCGGTGGAGGAAGTATCTGACCTTCCCTAGTCACAATCGGCGTATCTTTCTTAAATACATTTTTAATTTTCACAAACCATGATTTTTTCTCTTTCTCAAGTGGATCGTAGTACATCATTTTTTCATTTTCAAAGTTCTTAATCACTATGCTTTGCGAATCACTTCCTTTGCGGTTTCTCCTTATTCTGTCCAATCCCAGTGTGACTCACACTAACGCACCAATCAGTGGAAGTTTCGTCTCTCCACAACTGACCAATCCTAGCGCGGTCTTTCTGACGTCAGCCTTTCTCGCTACTCCTGCTTCTGCTGACCCCCCCTTTACAAATTATATCGGCACACATTCTCTTACGTTTTCTTTGCTCAAAATCTGTTAGTAACAACATCAAACATCTCCATTGTCTGTTTCGCTAAACCAAAGAGATAGTTTTGTCCATTTACACAAGAATTCTGTCTTTCCAGTAGGCAGTGCTTACCTCTACCCTTTCCACAGAATTTTCTGTTTCGCTGATAAAGTTGCACTTCCCTCTTTCTTACCCTTCTAACGAGCCAAAGGTCAAACTGTTTCTCTGGGGATAAAACACAAGTGGAGACTACAATGCTCCTGAGAATTAAGGCCAGAGTTTCACAAGAGTACCTATTGCCATTTCACTCGCACACATTCATACGGAAATGTCCCTACCTATAACACGACGATGTTACCACCTTGAAACCAGACAATGCACTGTGCGACTTCACTTGCCAAACATTTCCCCCTGCCTGCATACAGGGCAACCAACTTCCTACTTCCCGGAAGTCCTTAAAACAATTGACACCATAAAACGCAACACAAACTCAACATAAAGTGTTAAACATAAATCAATAATCACCAAGCCAATGCAATAAAACCATTCTCTGCTACCAAGAAAACTGCTCCAGCGTGAAAAGGGACACATTTACATATTCTTCCTATGTCACAGACTCGTCATCACACTAACTCATTCATACATTCATTCATCGGTGGGGCCCATAACACCAACACTCATATGTCTCACTCGAATCTGTGCACAGGAGAAAAAGCACTGGACATGTGGGGGTACCTTGTTACCTATCGGGAGTAATTCCTTTACATTATATACATTATATACATCTGCACCTATAGAATCCTAACTTTGACATCAAGGCACTCCACCACTTGGTCGATGGACCAATTAGTTGGACTGGTTGATGGTGATTTAGAATCAGCTAAAACACAATTAAAGCCTAGGAAACATTTGATTAAATTCCAATACTCAGTCAAAGAATCACAAACTCATTTCTTATTAATCCAAATTATGTTTATCTAATATTAGTTCACTCTGCATTATCATTTAGGTGCTACAGAACATAACATAATTCTATATATCTCCAGAAGACATCAAATTTTTAGATTATGAGCATAGATTTCGCATTGCATTATATTTACCAAAATCTCGAAATTGGTGACCCTTCGATCAAAACAGAGGATTGTTCAAGTTTCTGCGACAACCTCCAGGGTAAATTGTCCAACCCACGGCAATAATCAAAACCTAAGATGGAATCGCTCTCTCGAATTTAAAGAAACCCAAGGTAAACCATGGAAATCTTCATCAGCTTAACGTAGACCCAATGTCATAGACGATCATCCCAGTGAACCTCCTCCTTTGGCAGATCAGAGTCTTTTATACCCTTTTCCCCGCTTACTCGGATCAATATGTAACAATTTTAGGGGTGGAAACTGTTCAGATTGGCTAATCCAATTCAATTTGTAAATTCATTGAGTTTTCTCAGGTCCGACTGGTTTCCCATGAGACTTGGCCTGGAAAAGGGCAACTGTATAATCTTTTCCGTGGTTCGCAGGCAAAGTTCTGGATTTATAATAAGTCATTGTCTTCTTGGTAGTTCACACCGGTCATTGCTTGGCAACCCTCCATTCTCCTTTCCTTGACAAGGAACATGCCAGTATAGGAGATAAGGTCATTTGCAGATCTCCAGAGCCATCCGATTCTGCGCAATAGTCATCGCGCTCACATGACGGCGGTACCCTCGGAGCTCCATCTTAAGTACTGCGGCCTAGCAGGCCCGAATGCCAACTTGCGCAAAAACAGACATAGCAGAATATAGAAATGAAGATTCTAATGTTTAATCCCACTCTAATCCCAATGTATATTAGTATTGTCCTAGTTTGCAGCAACATTTAAAGCAATAATACTCACCATTCTGCAGTACTGAAAGCACAAACCATCACAAAGCAACATGAATCATGCAATTCTCTATTCCACCACAATCTAAAGTTAGTTTGTGTACCACAGTAAATGAATGAGTTGTTCTGCCATGCAATTAGCAATTTAGTCCCACGTATATCTTGTGTTTATCAAGGTGTAAAGGTTGGTTAGTTGTTTCACTTCAAACCAATTAGTACGAGTTAATGCTTAGATTGATTACGTAATTACATCTGCACCTATAGAATCCTAACTTTGACATCAAGGCACTCCACCACTTGGTCGATGGACATAATTTGATTTATCTCCAGAAGACATCAAATTTCTAGATTATGAGCATAGATTTCGCATTGCATTATATTTTCTAAAATCTCGAAATTGGCGACCCTCCTATTATAACAGAGGATTGTTCAAGTTTCTGCGACAACCTCCAGGGTAAATTGTCCAACCCACAGCAATAATCAAAACCTAAAATGGAATCGATCTCTCGAATTTAAAGAAACCCAAGGTAAACCATGGAAATCTTCATCAGTTTAACATAGACCCAATGTCATAGTCGATCATCCCAGTGAACCTCCCCCCTTGGCAGATCAGAGCATTTATACCCTTTTCCCCGCTTACTCCGATCAATATGCAAGTACACAAGGTCCCTGCTCTTCCTTCCTACACTCCAGACTCACTACAGAGGGGTATGCAGCTCCTAGTGTGGAGACAAGAACAGCCCTATTCAGGTGCAAGTATCAGCTCCTCCGTCCCATCTAGCCCAGGAAGACCAATCAGCCTAATGATGGGCCATCAGGAATTGAACGACCCATCAGGCACACCTCAGCTCCCTTTGTGTGCAACTGTCTAGAGGGAATGCACAAAGCCCAGCTGTCACCCAACCCAGACGTGCATTCACAGACAAGTAGAGGCACAGAATGGGTAAAGTAAGAAAATTCAACTGCTAAAAGTGCCATTTTCAGACTTACAATTTGAAATCCAACTTTAACATGAGTTTTGATTTTAAATTAAGAGTCCAGAGACACCAAACTCGAAATAGCTATTCTTGTCACAATTGGAAATTACACTTAAAAGATGTAATAAGGTACTCCCAATGTTAACCTATGGGAAAAATGGGCCTTGCAGTAGGGAAAACTCCCAGGCATCAGGCTGGATCCGGAAGATTTTTTATAGGGGTACCCCTGCACGCCAGTGACGTCTACGTCATCAATATAACTGCCACACCGGCGCACTGACATCAGTTCTTTTCTTTCTGCACCAGCCAGTGCAGATCTGTCGAAGAGAGCTACCCCCTGTCATTTTTTGACAGACTTTTAAAAAACTTTTTGTTGACTCCTTTTGGTGTGTGGGTAAACTTGTAAGAAGACCTCGGGGTTCAAGTCATGCAGCACCTGTCACTGCGCCATGTCGGTCACGGACCCCAACCTAGTGTGTCTCTGGTGCCTGGAGCGCGACTACGATACAGAATTGTTCTTCAACTGCCAGGCCATGGCGCCAAAGGCTGTGAGGAATCGGTCCCTAAAGCTTATCACGGCCCAGCGTACGGCACCATAGAGGTTGCCTCTTCGATCTCGCTCCCGGTCGACGGCAAGGTCCGAGCACCACTCCGGAGGGTCAAAGTCCTCTTCCTCGAAATCATCGCAGTCAGGTAAGAGGCATATCAGACCTGGCATCCTTGGTGTGGTTTCCCGCTGACTTTTTGCTGCTGCCTCCTATATTTTTGACACTGTGCTGGAATTTGTTTTTGCTGGTTTAGATGCTTTGGGCACTTTGCCACTGTTGATCAGTGCCAAAGGGCAAGTGCTCCATGGTTAAATTATTATTGTGATTGGTTATCCATGATTGGCATATTTGTTTTACCAGTAGGTCCCTAGTAAAGTGCACTGAGTGTGCCAGGGCTGGTGATTCAAATGCTACTGGTGGCCCTGCAGCACTGATTGTAGCACCCACATCCTTTGGTAACGCTTTTTCTGGTGGATACAGTATCTGCCTGTGGATTCCTCACCTTGTGAATATCCCCTGCGCCAGCATTCCACGGAATGTTTTCCTAGCTCTCCACGCTGACATGGACATAATAATTCCACGGCTCCGCCCGCGACTCCGTATGACGTCACCGGAGCCATAAGAGAGCCCCGTCGGCATGATGATGTCAGTTCCACCCATTTTTTCCATGCCTCCGAGGCGAACAGGTGGACTGACACAGACTCAAGTATACATAGTACACAACATTTGAACCAATATATACAGCACAAAGTCAAAAAGGAAAGCTAAAAACAACAGAATTTCCTATAAATGTACTAGATAGAAAATACAATGAATAAACAACCAGCCAAAAAAGGGATCTTTTTAGGTATACAAAGGTGGACAACGGGGAGGCGGGTGGGTCAGTGAGGAATCCACAGGCAGATACTGTATTCACCAGAAAAAGCGTTACCGTAGGTAAGTAACTTGTTCTTCTGATGGATACATCTGCCAGTGGATTCCCCACCTTGTGAATAGATTCCCACAGCAGTCCCACTCCCGGAGGAGGGTGTCCACCTTCCTATACCAAAAAGTGCTGCAAGATAGAGCGCGCAAAATGGCCCTCCCTCCTCATCTCAGAGTCTAAGCAATAATGCTTTGCGAAAGTATGGAGGGAGGCCCAAGTCACGGCCTTACAAATGTCTGCAACTGGAACACCCCTGGCCAAAGCAGAGGTGGAAGACTTATCTCTAGTAGAATGAGCTCTAATACCCTCAGGAGGAACCTTACCAGCAAGGTTGCAGCAGATCTTGATGGTTAGGATGATCCACCTGGCTTGTGCACAGCTTTGCCTTTTGAGTGTCCAATATAGCCCACGAAGAGCTGATCTTCCAAACGAAAATCTTTTGTTCTGTCCAAATAAAAGCTCACTGCTCTTTTAGGGTCCAAGCGGAGAAGTCTCTCCTCCTCCTTGGAAGGGTGAGGGGGAGGATAAAACACAGGGAGAGTAATGGACTGCCCCAGATGAAAGGGAGTTACTACCTTAGGTAGGAAAGCCGCCCTGGTCCTGAGGACCATCCTTTCAGCATGTAAGGATAAAAACGGGGTTTTTGAACTAAGGGCTTGAAGCTCACTCACCCTCATTGCCGAGGTTATGGCTACAAGAAAGACTGTTTTAAAAGACAACAGCCTCAAAGGACAGCTATGAAGGGGTTCAAAAGGGGACCCCATCAAAAAAGTTAAAACAAGATTAAGGTCCCACTGTGGCATTAAAAAGGGAGTAGGTGGAAACCTATTAGTAAGGCCTTTGATAAATCTTAAAACAATAGGAGAATTACATAACGACGGCTGATCTGGAAGACACAGAAAAGCAGATAAGGCTGATAAATTGCCCTTAACCATGGCCACAGCACAACCCTGCTGAGCCAAGGAAAGAGCAAACTGAAGAACATTAGAAAGATGGGCTTTCAAAGGGTCAATGGATCTCTTTCCACACCATTTTACAAACTTAGACCATCTATAGGAATAAATCGACTTCGTGGAGTGTCGCCTGGATGATGATATAACATCCACTACATCCGGCGGGAGAGAGAAGGAACTCAGGTTGCCCCGTTCAATCTCCAGGCATGAAGGTGCAAGCTCTGGAGGTGGGGGTGTAGAACCTGACCCTCCGACTGCGAGAGGAGATCTGCCCTGAGAGGGAGATGGAGCGAAGGGTGCGATGAAAGGTGAAGTACCACACCCTTCTCGGCCAATCTGGGGCAATCAATACAACTAGGACCCGGTCTTGGCAAATCTTCCTCAGAACCTGAGGAATCAAGGGTATGGGAGGAAACGCGTAACGGAGTTGTGAGCCCTAACTCAACTGAAACGCGTCCCCAAATGCCCCCTGCAACGGAAACTGGAGACTGCAGAATGACGGGCAATGCGTGTTCTCTTGAGTGGCAAACAGGTCCACCCGAGGGGTCCCCCACGTCCGGAAGCTATGCTGAACTACCGCTGGATGAAGCCTCCACTCGTGGTCGGCGGAAAACTGTCGACTGAGACTGTCTGCACGTACGTTCAGCACCCCTATCAGATGATTCACCATCAAGCAAATCCGATGGTCCTGAGCCCAGGACCAGAGTCGCAAAGCCTCTCTGCAGAGACGGTATGACCCTACTCCTCCCTGCTTGTTGACATACCACATTGCGGTAGTGTTGTCCGTCAGGACTTGAACTGACTGACCGCGAAGGGAAGGGAGAAAAGCCTTGAGCACCAAACATATTGCCCGCAATTCTAGAAGATTGATATGAGACAATCTTTCCTCTGGAGACCAAAGCCCCTTGATCTCCAGATCCCCCAGATGAGCACCCCACCCTAGGGTGGAGGCATCCGTTATCACTGTGGCCACCGTTGGAGGAAGATGAAAGGGCTTTCCTTGAGAGAGATTGCCCTCCACGCTCCACCAAGACAGATCCGCTGCAGCTTCTCTGGAGATTCTGACTGACTCCCTGAGATCTCCGTTGTGCTGATACCACTGCCTGCGGAGACACCACTGGAGCGCCCTCATGTGCCAGTGTGCATGCTTGACCAACAGAATACAGGAGGCGAACAGACCGAGCAGATGAAGGACCTTCAGAACTGGAACAACCGCTCCATTGTGGAATAATGGGATAATCTCCTGAATGTTGAGAATTCTTTGAGGAGGAGGAAATGTTTGACACACAGTAGTGTCCAGTACCGCCCCTATGAACAGGTTGCGCTGAGAGGGCACCAGGTGAAATTTGGGCACATTGATTGAAAAACCCAAGTTGAACAACAGATGAGATGTTACCTGCAGATGATGTTGTACCATCTCTGGCGACTCTGCCTTCAGAAGCCAGTCATCCAGGTAGGGAAAAACAGGAATACCCGACCTCCTGAGATGGGCAGCCATCACCGCCACCACCTTGGTGAAGACTCGAGGTGCAGTAGTAAGACAAAACTGGTAGTGTTGCGACCCAACCGTAAAACGGAGATACTTCCTGTGCGACTTCAGAATAGGGATGGGGAAATACGCATCCTGCAAGTCGATCAACACCATCCAGTCTTCTTGCTGAAATGCCTGAAGAACCTGTGCAAGGGTTAGCATCTTGAATTTCTCCTGCTTCAGGTAAAAGTTCAAGTCTCTGAGGTCCAGGATTGGACGCAATCTGCCGACCTTTTTGGTAATCAGGAAATACCGGGAGTAGCATCCCTGACCCCTTTCCTGCTCTGGAACCACCTCTATCGCACCTTTTTGAAGCAATGCAAGAACCTCCTTCTGCAGAAGAAGTAGATTGTCCTCTGAGCAAAAACCTTGGCAAGAAGGGTAAGGGGGAGGAAATTCCCAAAAAGGAAGGGCGTACCCATTCTCCACAAGGTTTAAAACCCAAAGGTCCGTTGTGACCAATTTCCAACCTTGCAGAAAGTGGGACACCCGACCCGAACAGGCCCACATGATCCAGGATGGGGAATCTAGGGCTGCTTCCCAGGAGCATCATTGGGAGCAGAGGAGGCTGAGGAGGAGGAGGGATTGCGACCAGAACCACGTCGACCCCTTTGTCTTCCTCTATTGGACCTATAGAGAGGATTTTGTTGCTGCTGCTGCTGTTAAGGTTGACGGAAGGAGCGAAAGGAAGACATCCCAAAACCCCTATACTTTTTTAAGCCAAAACCTTTCGACTGTGTCTGCAATCCTAATGGCTTCGCAGTAGCTCTGCTATCTTTGAACCTCTGTAAGGCAGAATCCGCTTTCTCTCCAAAAAGCTTTTCCACATCAAAGGGTAAGTCAACCAGAGTGGCCTGAACATCAGATGAAAATCCAGAAGAGCGGAACCAAGCCTGCCTTCTAGTGGCTATGGAAGAACCCATAACTCTGGCCACAAAATCAGCCTTATCTAGGCCTGACTGAATAACCTGCCTAGCTGCAGCTTGAGTGTCAGAAATAACCTCCATGAAAGAACCCTTCTCCTCATCAGGCAATTTGGGAGCCAACTGTTTTACAGAGTCCATAAAGGCATGAATGTAGCGGCCCAACAAACAAGCGGCATTAGTTGATTTTAGTGCCATGCTAGCTGATGAGAAAACCTTTTTAGCTGACTGCTCAATTTTCTTTGAGTCTCTGTCAGCTGGCGCTTGTGGAAAAGCCCCCGAAGATTGTTTGGAGCAGGATGCTTGAACTACCAAACTCTCTGGAGAAGGATGATAAGAAAGGAAGCTCGGATCCCCTGGAGCTACTCTATATCTTCTCGCAACAGCCCTAGAAACAGCAGGCGAAGAAAGTGGCTTGCGCCAAACGTCCATAATAGGATCCAAGATGGCCTCATTAAAAGGCAACAGAGGCTCGACAATAGAGGAAGGTGTATGAAGAACCTCGGTCAATAAGTTCGGCTTATATTCCGCAGAAGGCAACTGTAAGTCCAAAAGCTCCGCAGCCTTCTTTATCACCAAATGGTAAGGAGCCAGCTCTTGAGGCGGAGAAGATCTGGAAGAAGAAAGTTCCCACTCAGGAGTGGTGTCCAATCAACTTGCCTCTTGAATACCTTCAAACTCATCCGTTGAGTCACCCAATTCACCTTTCTCCACTTCCTCTGCACGATACTGCTCCTCTTCTATACGCCTCTGAGCCTCTCTTTGAGAGCAGATCCGTGAACAAGGCGTTGGCGCCTTCGTTCGCGGTGTCGGCTGCGCCGATGGAGTCGGCGGCGTCACACGCGGCACAGCTGGAGCCAGCGTCGAGGGAGGCTCCGACGAAGGCACACGATCCACAAGAGGCCGGGAGGAAGGCTCTCCAGATGGCGCCGGGAACTGCCATGACGGCGCCATCGGCATGAAGGGCATAAATGGTGCCTGAGCATAGTGTTGTTGCACGCCCAAACTGAATGCCATTGGACCCACGGGACCGGAAGGTGCACCGGGTGGGAAGGCTGCTCTTTGAAAGGCTCCATACAAAGCATTCAAAAAATGCGTCGGATCCGCGCCCGGAGTCGAGAATTGCGGGTATGGATCCAAACCTGTATCCAGCCGAGGAGTAACTGGAGCCGGAGCCGACGGATCCTCTACTGGATCCACTGGTTCACCTTCAGGCACAGGATAGAGTTCAGCAACCTGATCAGGCCCGGCGTCAGAAGCTGGTGAATCCATCGGCGCCAGAGACTGCGCCGTAGTTATCTTTGGCAAAGGAGACTTCTCCGGAGAGACACGATGAGAAGGAGAGACCAAGTCCTTACTGCGACATCGAGGTGAAGGCGACCTCGAAGCCCTACTCTTCGTCAACCAGCGTCGAGAGTCATGCTTCCTCTTTTTCTTGTGTCTTCTCGACTTCGACGAGTGCGTAGTCGACGACTCCGGCTTCGACTTGTCTTGTTTTCATCCTCTACCTTCCTTCTTCGCCTTGGCCATGAACAGCTTTGCTTCCCGTTCCTTTAGAGCCTTAGGGTTCATTTTCCTGCAACACGAACAGTCTTCCACGTCGTGATCCGACTACAGACACCATAAGCAATCTTCATGGGGGTCAGTGATGGACATGTGACCCCCACATTCCCTACACAGCTTAAATCCTGACTTCCTCGACGAAGACATGAGTACTTTAGAAACAGTAACCCACAAGGAAACTACAAAGTAACTCGACAATCAAGGAGAGTGCTAGAAAACCGTTACGCGTCGACGGCGTGGAAAAAAGGGAACTGACGTCATTACGCCGGCGTGGCTCTCTTACGGCTCCAGTGACGTCATACAGAGTCGCGAGCAGAGCTGTGGAATTATGACGTCCACGTCGGCGTGGAGAGCTAGGAAAAAATTCCGTGGAATGCTGACACAGGGGATATTCACAAGGTGAGGAATCCCCTGGCAGATGTATCCATCAGAAATGGTGTCTCAGGCCTGCCACTGCAGTGCCTGTGCGCAGTTTGTTAACTGCCATGTTGTCCTGGCCAGTGTACACACTTGCCAGGCCTGACCCTTCCCGTTTCTTACACATTGGACACCCCTCTGGTAGGCCCAAGGTACCCCCCTGGGCAGGGCGCAGTGTATGTGAAAGGTAGAACATGTTCTAGTGTGGGCAACATGTCCTGATAGTGAAATACTGCCAATTTCGTTTTCATTATTGAAAGGCTATCTTGCTTATAGGATAACATGGGGAATGCTGTGTAACATGTTTACCTGCATATCTTCCCATAACAGCAAGACAGACATATGGAATCTGGTATCCCTGAACTCAGAATTTAATTACACATCTTTTAGTGAAGATGGTTTTTAAATTCTAAGTTTGGAAATAGCACTTTTAGAAAGTGGCTATTTTCTTACTCAGCCTGTCTGTGTGACTCTGCCTGTTTGTGGATTGACTGTCTGGTTTGTGAGTTACAGGGGTTGGGGTGGCTCCAGGAGACTGGGTGAGTCAGCACTAGGCTGAATAGACCCATCTGCATGTAGAGTGGTGGGGAGGAGTAGCACCTGGGTCTGAATAGGGCTGTGCCTGCCTTCCACAATGCTGGCTCCACCTCCTGCAGTGCGTCTGATGGCCCTGGCCCCGACTCACAAAGGAAGATGTGCACTGGCAGAGTGCACCCAGAACTGGTTTGGACTGGGTCCAGGACCCCTCACACAGGAAGAACAAAGACTTTTGGGGTATAAAAGTAGAGCTGAGACCCCTGTAAAATTAGATTAGGAAACTTTGTGATCAAGAAGGAATCCCTGCCAAAGAAGAACAGCCAGGAAGACTGAGGAAAAGTGCTGCCATTGCTGAGTGTCTGGAAGCTGACCTACAGTTGCTGTGATTACTGAGGAAGAGGACCAAGGGACTGTCTGCTGTGTGCTGTGTCCCCCTTACTTGACGAGGAGCTGTGCTGTGTGCTTTGCCTCCTCTGAAGACCACCTATCTCCAAGGGCTTGGGAAGAGCTGGCCTCCTGTTATCAAACTCAGGGACACAAAAGTTTGCAGAAGGAACCATTGTGCTGGCGCTGAGTGCATGTTGCTGCGCACTACCTGTGGCCTTGTGAACTCTGCTCTGCCCTGCCTGCCTGCGTGTAATCAACTCGGTGTGCTATCGGCACACAGCGGGGCTCCGTGTGAGGTCTGCCGTGCCTCCTGAGCAACTGACTCGATGCTCAAGAGTGCGTGCCCGTGCACTACCCGAGGCCGTCACCAAAGAGGCGGAGATCCCCACTGCCGGCCCGGTACAGAGATGAAGCGAAGCGCTGTGCAAGGAAAAATCACCGCCGCCGGCACAGGAGCCTCGTCAGCATTGTTCCCCTTCACCTGCCTACGTCACGGCCAAACCGCGCCGGTATTGGCCCCAGCATCGCGGGTTGCTAGGCAACAGGGAAGCTTGTCCTGACGGAGCCGTGCTATGTCTCGAGGAAGCGCCCGGTGTCTCCTAGCAACCAGGGCTTCCCCATGTTCTGTAAACAAAGATCTGAGTGCGCCCAGGGCAGGAGAATGCCGCCGAAAAGGAAACTTCTTCTCTGAAGGGATCCGCTTTGACTGCCAAGTTCCCTTTCGTGATGAAAAGGTAACCGGCTCCGATCTGGGACCGAAGCCGGCGCTGGGGGGAATTGTGTGTGCTGACGCGTTGTTGCCGGCCGCCTAAAAGTAGCAATTCAATCTCCTGTGCCTGGGGCGCGTTCACGCATTTGCGAGGGGAGTGATTTCTTAAGCCAGAGCCGAGTGCTCATGTGGAGCATATTCCGCGCTACAGCAGGGGCAGTTTCTCGTTAAAGGCACTGTTGAGGAAAACCGTATGTACATTTTTAGAGCGACTTCCTCGCGCTAGGAGCAAGAGTCCTCCAGACATAATTACTCAATTAATCCCTTTATCCTGACAAGTACGGTTTGACAAAGTGAACTTTGGCTACAAAGGAACATTATCAGTGAACCATTTTTCTAATAACCCATTATTGAAAGAGACTCTATTTTTTTGGTATGTGTGTTTTATATCATGGTGACTCTGCCTAACCTATACAAAGTGATTTATATTTTTTATAAAACAACTGGTGTAGCGTCCATTTGTGGTGTGGTGCCTTGGGGATAAGCCTGTCTGCTCGTGCCAAGCTACCAAGGGGGTGAGCAGGGGTTATCAACAGTGTGTTTCCCCTTTCCCTGACTAGGAGTAAGGGTCCCTATTTGGACAAGGGTACCTACCTCTGCCAGCTAGAGACCCCCAGATCTAACAAGGCACCACAAGAAGAAGAAGCATGCTTCGACTTCGCCCCATCCATCGTGCGATGTGACGGAGGAGCCTTGCCGCGGAGCGGATGCCTGGGTTGGCTCCGATTTTCCCCGTTTCCAGGGTCAGAAGAGACCCCCGCCCAACTAAAAGAATTTAATGATGCCATGTGCACCATATTTGGGTGGCCTGAACCTGCCGGCATGCCTTTTGGCCCCGCAGGTTCAGATGAAGGAGACCCCATCATCGCTATCTGTGGTTTAAGGTGGGCCACAAGCACTTTGTTTGCCGGGCTCCCTTTTGGGCTCACCAGTGCCCCTCAGGTGTTCACAAAGGTGATGCCGGTGGTGGCAGCCCATCTGCGAAGATCATGGGTTCCAGTCTTCCTCATCTTGATGACTGGTTGCTGAAGGCGGGCTTGTCCCCACCTCCAGACTACGGCGAACCTCCTGGGGTTCACTATTAATGTGCCAAAGTCACATCTGACTCCCTCTCAGATGCTACCTTTCATCGGAGCAATTATGGACACGGTGCAGTTTTGGGCTTATCCTCCTGAGTCGCGAGTCCTGGTTATTCAAGTCATGATACAGATGTTTCAGCCTCTATCCTGAATTTCGGTGAGAATGACTCTGAGGCTGTTGGACCTCATGGCCTCCTGCATCCTGCTTATGGTCCATGCCAGGTGTCACATGTGGGCTCTACAGTGGGACCTGAAATTCCAATGGGCACAGCATCAGGGAAATCTCACTACCCTGGTTCAGATATAGGAGGGCACTGCAAAAGACCTGCAGTGGTGGCTAACAAACCACGATTGGGTCAGAGGCAGACCTCTTTCCCTTTCCCACCTAGACCTCACAGTAGTGACAGATGCGTCTCTTCTGGGATGAGGCGGCCATCTGGGAGTTGGAGACCAGAGGACTCTGATCTCCGGTGAAAGCCAGGTTCCATATCAGCATATTGAAGCTTCGGGTGATCTAATTGGCACTGAAAGCCTTTTTACCATCCATACAGGGAAGGCTAGTTCAGGTGTTCATGGACAAAACTACCGCCTTGTGGTACTGCAACAAACAAGGCGGTGTGGGGTTGTGGACCCTCAAGAGAATCTGCATCTCTGGACTTGGCTGGAACAACAGGGCATTTCCCTGGTGGTTCAACATCTAGCCGGTTCAATGAACGCAAGAGTAGACAAACTCAGCCGCCTTTGCCTTGCGTATCACCAGTGGCGTCTCCATCCGAAGGTCCAAAGTCTCTTTCAGCGGTGAGGAGAGCCTTTATTAGATCTGTTCGCCACTGAAGAGAACGCACAATGTAAACAGTTTTGCGCATTGGAGTTTCCAAGGTGGCTCACGAACGGCGACTCTTTTCATCGTGAGTGGAGCTCAGGCCTCCTGTATGCCCTTCCATCCATATCACTCCTGTCCAGAATGCTCAAGAAGATCAAGAGCGACCAGGAAAAAGTCATTCCTGTGGCTCCAAACTGGGCACGGAGAATCTGGTATCCCGAGCTTCTGGCAATGAGCATCGGTCCACCGATCAGGCTGCCCCTTCAGGCAACAACAGGGGAGGGTTCTCCACCCGAACCGGTGTACTCTGTGCCTCCTTGCATGGAAATTGAGAGGAGACAATTGGCAGCTTTTGACATTCCTGCCGAAGTCTTCAAAATTACTCTGGCAGCCAGGTGTCCATCCACAAAGTCGGTATTTGGCTGCCAATAGAACAAATTTTGAAAATATTGTACAGAGAGGGCTATTGACCCATTTTCTGCCTCTCTGTCAGATGTTCTCCCATTTATTCTTCCATGGCCCAGCAGGCCTCTGCTGTGGGCACTCTGAAGGGCTGCCTTTCATACCTGTCTGCCTTTCTTCGGCTGCCAGATCAGCCTTCACTTTTTAAATCCCCTCTTGTGCAGAGATTTTTGAAGGGGTTAACCCATTTGTTTCCCTCTTCCCCTTTTATTATGCCGCAGTGGGACCTTAATTTGGTCTTTACCTACTTGATGTGCACACCATTTAAGCCACTGCACAACTACAACTGCTCACTATCAAAACAGCTTTTTTGGTGGCAATCACCTCTGCCAGGAGGGTGAGTGAACTGCAGGTACTGTCATCACAGCCTCTTTACCTGACCGTCTTTCCAAACAAATAGGTACTCCCGACTTGAGCATCTTTTCTGCCCAAGGTGGTAACACCCTTCCATCTGGGACAGTCTGTTACTCTGCCCACTTTCTATGCATCTCCGCATCCTTTTAAGGAAGAGGAGCTTCTCCACTGCCTGAACCCAAAAAGTGTTGTGGTTCTACCTTGATCACACCAAAGAGTTCCGGGTGGATGATCAACTCTTTATAGGGTACGTAGGGGCAAAGAAATGGCATGCTGTCCAAAAGAAGACCATATCATGCTGGGTTATCCTCTATATCAAAATATGTTACGCCTTAGCAAAGTAACAGCCTCCTGAAGGCTTTAGGGCCCATTCTACTACGGCAAAGGCAGCAACCACGGCTCTCCAGCATGGTGTTCCAATTGCTGATATCTGCCAAGTGGCCACGTGGGTATCTCTGCAAACGCTCACCAGATACTATTGCCTGGATCCTCAGGTTCATAGCGAGGGCCTGTTGGCCGCTTTGCCTTGCAGGACTTCTTACTATAAAACCTTTCCACTGTCCCTCCCCCAGGGAAGTTATTGCTTGGGTAAATGTTCAAAGGTAAATAATCTGCTGCTAGATATTTCTATCAGATGGACAAGTTACTTACCTTGGGTAATGCCTTATCTTGTGGAGACATGATCTAGCCGCAGATTCCTTACACCCATCCTTCCCATACAGCAGATTTGTTTTTAGTGTCAGAGCCCTTTCCCTTCAGGGCCCTAGTTTTCTTTTTTAACACCACCATGGTCAGTCACTTCATGGCTCTGTACTTCTGGTGTGGAAAAGTCGTGAAAAACACTGACGTCAGTGTGCCGGAGTGGCGCTTATATTGACGACTCAGACGTCACAACGACGACGAACACAACGTCACGCGGAGTCAACCGATGCCACCTACTGGCGCACAGCGGTACTGCTATCAAAAATCTTCCGGATCCAGCCTGACGCCTGGGAGTTCAAAGGTAAGCAATCTGCGGCTACATCATGTTTCTGCCAGATAAGGCGTTACCGAAGGTAAGTAACTTGTCCTTCACACAGTTTGTAACCTAGCAAGATTGTCACAACTCACTTTAAGATACGCCTCTAACTTTGCAGACAGAGAAAGAAAACACCCATCCCAATGTTAAAAAAACATAGGCAGCGATTTGTCAGAAGACAGAAGCTGAAATTTGACCTTGGTCTTTCAAATACCAGCAAATGTGACAAGATAAACACAAAATGTAAAGGCATCTTTATTTATTCCTCTGACTTTTCCAAACCACAAACAAATATACTTGGGTCGCAACCTACAGTTTGGGAATCGCTGCTGGAGGCCAGTAGTGACCGAATCTCAGATTTCCTTGAACAAAACAGCCTTCTCTCTGACAGACTATTTTCTTCCACATTAAAGACACAGAATCAGTATTATATGCAATCTTGCAAGATCTTCCAGATATGGTAGATTTGAACTCCGCCATTCCTCCTTGACTAGTATCAACTGGAGATAGGTTATCAGCCTTGCTGTAACTATCCGCGTGGCTAGGGGCTAGAATCTGAGTCAGAGTGACCCAAAAAGCTTATGAGACCTAGTATTGCAGTGTTGTGAAAATATTTAGCAGGTAGTTTGCATGCTATCTGTATTATGAGGTTCAGCCAAAGGAGTTATCCTTAGAAAAGGATCAAAATGGCACTGGCAGATACAGAAGTTACCCAAATGATACACAAAGGGGCCATTTCAAAAGTTGTGGACTCAGAAAAGGGTTTTGCAAACACTGTTTTCTTGGTCAAGAAAATAGACAAAGGTTGGTGTCCTGTAATAAACTTAAAGGAATTAAACAAGTTTTTAATGTACAGGCATTTCAAGATGGAGGGAAGCATATTTTGTGGGATGTTTTTACAAGAGAAGGACTGGCTACTGAAGCTGGATCTGAAAGCTGCCTACTTCACAATCTTCATGGACGTAGGATCCCAGAAATACTTACAGTTCAGATGGAGAGGTATTTTATGCCAATTCTCCTGTTTTATTATTGATTATCAATACCGCGAGAAGATTGGCTGATGCCATCCTCGTGAGAATTCAAATTGCTGAAGGGGCATTAAAAACAACTATACAGATAACGGCTTACAAAACCAGACTGGCCGAGATCAATGCCGAAATTGACGATAACAAAGACTATCTAATGAAACAGAAAATAACCAAATTGCAGAAAGACATACAGAAATTCGACAAGGAAAGGGTTTACCCATACTTGAAAGCCGACTATACCTCTGACAAAACGAGCTACTCCTCTGATGATACTTCAGATAGGAGAGACTCCAGCGATAGCAACTCCAGCACCAATAGTTGGGGGAGTAACAATTCTAGGAAAAACCAACGGAACAACAGGTTCTACAATGGTCCTCCCTTCCATGGCCCCCCCATGTTCCAAGGCCCACCACCACCACTACCATTCTGGCAATTTCCCCAATACCAACATTGCCCCCCTCAGTTCTTTAATGGTAATAACCAACCTTTTTTAGGCAGAGGCTGGGGCAGAGGAAGAGGGCGCAACAGAAGAGGCGCACAGAAACAGGTCCACTGGCAGGAACCACCGACCAGCGGCATGGACACCAGGAGCAGAATGAAGGACAAGAGGAACTAGTAGTGAATCTTTCACACAGGATCCTCACAGCCCCCGAAAAATCACTGCTACAAAAAGGTCTAGGTTTTGTCCCCACTCCAAGGGTCGACAGGTTCAGGGATCATTGTGAAATTCACAACCTGTTTCGCAAAATACGCCTCAAATCCTTTTTCAAGGACCAACCTCATAATGAGGAAAGTGATTCTGGATTGAGAAACCCTTCCACATTCACTCCACAGAATAACATGGTTCCTGTGGAGATTCTCACTTTTGAAAAAGCGGTCATGAAAGAACTGAACTTACCTTACAGGGAGGCACCTTTCCATAATTTGACTAAACACGAAACCCTGCTCTTGAAGAACCTCTCTGAGGACACATCTATCACCATCAAACAGGCAGACAAGGGTGGGGCTATCGTGATACAGTCTACCACGGATTATGAGACTGAATGCAGACGCCAACTCACCAACGAGAGATATTATACTCCCATAGCGTCTGATCCGACCCCCCGTCTCAGGACCACCATTTCCACCATGGTTCATGAAGCTGAAGCCAATGGTTGGATTACCCATAAAGAGGCAGAGTTTCTGGTAACTCGGGAACCTAGGGTCCCCTTCTTCTACACCCTTCCGAAGATCCACAAGGGCACGACCCCGGTCCCAGGACGACCAATCGTGTCTGGCATTGGCTCGCTTCTCGAACCATTGTCCAAGTTCTGTGATCACTTTTTACAACCTTTGGTACGAGACACACCTTCATTTATCAAAGACACCACTGACGTCCTCAAAATCATTGATGACTTCCCAGACACTGGTGTTATTGACTATCTTGTAACCTTAGACGTGGAGGCCCTCAATACAAACATCCCCCAGAGGGCGACCTTGGCAGTTATTGAGTCAACACTACGGGCACTCGATTGGTCATCACCCACACCAGTCACATTTATTGTTGATTGTGCTACCTTGGCTTTAACTGAAATTTTTTTTGAATTCAACAGACAACTGTACCATCAAAGCCAAGGAACATCTATGGGTAGTACCTTTGCTCCCAGTGTAGCGTGTCTTTACATGGCAGATTTTGAGAAAAATGTGATCTTGAATACTTCAAATCCATTCTATGACAACATCTCCCTTTGGAAACGATTTATAGACGATATACTCGTCTTTTGGCACGGTACACACACTGATTGTGTGAATCTCATACAATGGATTAATGAGCAAAACGAGTTCCTCAGATTCTCTCACACTATATCAGAGCACTCAATACCGTTTTTGGACTTGAACATCACACTACTCAATGGCACCCTCACCACCACACTGTACAAAAAACCCACTGACCGCAATAGTCTACTGCGTTACGACAGCCACCATCCCAAAACACTGAGGGATAATTTGCCCTTCGGGCAATTCCTACGCATTAGACGCAATTGCACTAAGGTATCGGACTACAACACAGAGGCTAGGATACTATCAACTAACCTGATGGCCAGGGGTTATCCCACTAGATGTGTCCACAACTCTATGAAAAGGGCTAAGAACAACCCACGTGAGGCACACCTAGAAACACACACTAAACCTGAAACTGACATCTTGACCTGTGTCACTTCCTTCACATCTGATTCCACTAGGATTAGAAAGATCATCTTGAGCAACTGGGGGATTTTAGACACGGGCAATCTTAACATACCCAAACCTAGATTTGCCTACAAACGCACACAGAATATCAAGGACCTATTGGTTCATACTAGACCTAGATTGAATACCACCGGTTCACAAAGGACAATATGGGAGTTACCCCCAGTCAGGGGCCATTTCCCTTGTGGCTCCTGTGTAGTGTGCAAATTGACTATCACCTGTAAGGACATCACTTTTAAGAATGATTTCCACTGGACATTAAACAGACATACCAATTGTAACACTAAAAACTGCATCTATATGATCAGATGTCCATGCGAGTTGGTTTACATAGGCATGACTACCCGTATGGTTAAGACTAGGATAACGGAACACAAGAGCAACATACGATGCCAGAGAGTGACCACTAAACTTTACACTCATTTCAAAGAAATGCAACATCAGACTGACGCTATCAGCTGGGTGGTTTTAGAAGCACACCCTCAGATCTCTCAGAATGCATTGTTCAAACTAGAACAAAGATGGGTCCTTAGGCTATCTTCACATTTGACTGGCTTGAATGATGATATCCCATGGTCTGCACTCATTGGCTGAGATTCTCCTTGTTACGGCTTGAGCCCTCTCCATAACTGTTTGTGATTTACATCCCACACGATCGTCCAGATAGGTCATGTGACCTTTGCCCCTGACCACTCCCTCTTGGCTTTGGGGACATTGGTGCATCCCTTAGAAGCAGACCAGATGCTTTATAGATTTTTCTGGTACTTCTATCCGCCTGTATTGCATAGGTATAACAACTGAATTTTATTTATTTTAATTTGTTCCCCCCTTTTTCCTCATTGTTTGTCTGTCTCTCCAAGCGGATTTTTACCGTTTTGCTTCATTCGCGGGTCATATCCCCTTAGGTCTAATGTTACCTTCACACTGTATCATGGCCCCCGTGACTGCTTCCTTTAACCCTGTCTCCATCCTGATTCCACTAGGGTTGTTGGTTTTACTTCACCACTTCCCGCATACCTCTCACTTCATTACCCCGTTCTATCATGGCTACCCGTTCCTTATGAACCTCCACCTATGGGGAACTACTCCCGCGGTCACGGGTTGAAACCGGAAGTTGATAGGTGGATTCCCTGCCTGTTCCAAAATGGCCACACTGAGGACTACTCCTCCGCCAATGGGGTTGGGCACCCGGGGTCACGTGACGCCATCCGCGTCTTCCGGGGTCCTTATCTGGCTCACACCTGCCCACTCCGTTACCCATCCCAGGTCCGGCGGCACGGGTAGGTCTTTGAGCACGAGCGTCAACCGACGCAGGTGAGTGGAGCGTGTTTTTAACTTTCATGACATCCGCATATTTTCCGAGGTGAGTCTCCTTTTACGGAGGGGTCTTTTGGCGCCTCTCTAACTTCTATGACACCATGGGCGCCACCGTCCCTGTACTGACCCATCCACTACCAGGGGCTACGGCGGTCCCCGCTATGTCTACGAGGTTTCCATTTTGTTAAGGATATTCAACCCTCTAACCATCTGGGCGATGACACGCCCGAGCCCCTGAGTATGAGGGCCACCATGGCTGCACACCAGACCGCCCATGGGAGTACATGATGAGATATTAGGCTGCCTTTACCTGCCGGAACTTTACTCACCCCTTTGGATTCATGGGATGACTACGCCATGCACGGGTTTTGAGTTTTCAGGTTTTTTAATATCCCCCTTCCCGGTTTCTATCTCAGGACCCACGTTGGAGTCCTTTTATCCGCCGGTCACTGCTGCAAGATTGCCTTGTCAGTACAATAGGTGAGTTCTTCACCTCTCCCCTTGTCTCCTTTCTCAGTCCTGTCTTTGACTTTGCCTCCTCACAAGTGACTTTTCACTACCCATTTGGGAGCATGTTCCCACCAGTCTCTTGATGATCGTAGCTTACTCTGTTTTGTGTGTACAATTTATTATGTGGTTTATTGTCATGTGTTCTTTTCTTTTTTTCATTTTTTTCTTAGGTTACTTCTGAGCACCTCTTAGGTTACTTCTGAGCACCTCTTAGGTATGTAGAATCCACACACCATCGCTGTAGATAGTTTATATATTTTTTTGATCCTGATGAATTGCCGTGACCATTTGCTGGCTATTTAGGCAAGAAACATGTTGATCTTCTTGAGTGTAGGGCATACATAACTAGCAACATAACCACTAGTGGCTATACCCACCTCATTTTTCACTTATTTTAATTAGACTGTTTACCACTTTAATAAATATTTTTCCGTGGACAAACAGTACCTATTTTAATTCTTTCACTACATCTACACACTCTAGGGCCCCTTACCCCCACAGCACCCTTCGGCAGGAACAGAAGATCCCCGCTAAAGAGCCCCATTACTGGGAGCCCGTCAGGAATTGCAGCGCCGACCTGACGAGGGGCAGGCTCAAATGATGAAGCATGACACCTAGCTTGCTGGGTGTGTGAGAGCCCTAGTTCCAACAAAGGGTTCCCCCCCCCCCTCGTGACACATGACAGTCCTACTGATAATATAACCTTTCCCACCTTTATATATTTTTCTCTGATCAGAGGAACTTTGTACTCTTTTTGTACTACTAGTCGTTAGGGTATGTACACTGGACCTCTTTAAACTTACCCACCAGTCCCTCATTTTGTTGACAATTCTCCTGTTTTCCCTTTAGTCTGTCATCAGCTCCTTAGTGTTTCACCAAGGTACTGCTCCCTGTAGTAGCTCTCTTGAGAAAGAGGGGAGTGCGTTTAATAATTTACCTAGACATTATTTCTGATATCTCAAGATCATGAGTAATTGCTGAAGCACATGAGGTGGACAAGGGTCTCCTAGAGGCCAGAGGGTTCATTAGCAATGTAGAGAAATCCATCAGGACTTCTGCTCAGAATTTGGAATTTCTGGGGTTTCAGGTGGATACGAATCTGGCCCAGTTATTTCTCCCTCAGAAGAAACTGACAAACATAAACAAAGTAGGTCAAGTCCTTGCAAACGATGTGGTGACTGAGGGATCTGGCAAGGGTGACCAGAGTTTTGGCGTCCTCCATTCAGGACGTTCCCTTGGGCCCACTCCTTTACAGAGCTCTCCAGTGACTAAAAACCCTAGGTTTGAGGAAGGGTCTATGGTATGCAAATGTAATTCCACTGTCAAAGTAGGCTCGAAAGGATCCAGAGCGGTGGTTGAACAACCTAGAGAGCCAGAATGGCAAGGCAAAATTCGGAAACGTTTCCGAATTTACCGTAGAATCAAATGTGAGCAACCTTGGCTGGGTAGCACGGTTAGGGGAGATATAACTTGAAGGAAATGGTACAGGAAGGAACAATCCTTACATATAAATTGGTTAAGGATGCTAGCAGGTCTGAATGCTTTGATGAGTTTCAAGACTATTTTAGCAAACAGTGTAGTGTTGATCCGGTGGGACAATTTTACAGCTGTAGCTTACATCGAACATGTAAGGGGAGCAAGATCAAAACAACTTGCAGATCTAGCCAGGGAAATTTGGTATATTTATTGGGAACAGAAAATACTCTTGAAAGCAGAATTCATCACAGGTCAGCATAACCAGAGAGCAGATTGGAAAGCAAGGAACTTGAGGGTTACCATAGACTGGAAACTGAATCCAGTATGTTTCGATAAGATTCAGGACTTATGGCGTTCCTTCCAGGTAGATTTATTTGCCAACAAATTGACAAATTCAGGTAATAACGTATTACAGTGGAGGCCAGATCCCAGGGCCCTGGCAGTAGACGCATTTGTGCGCCTGCTCAAGACTCTTTCAAACACTCTTTAAGAATACAAAATGCCATGTTTCTGCTTTTGTTTGTGATGAAATAAGGCCCCTTAAGATCACCAACTTGCTCCTTGCTGCCTGTCTCTGAAATGGCAACAGTTGCTAGATCGCATTACCAGGGCAACGCTCTATGCCTGCTGAATGCGTTACAAAGCCCAAGGGAAAAAATGGCCACCAAACGCATAGTCCACTTTCTAAGTTACTGAGAACTCAGCGGTGTGTCGAAAAGAAATCAGGGACACGCATGGGAGGCCCCTGCAGGCAGACGTGCCTCCTGCGCGCAGACACCCCCCGAAGCCCCTTGAAGAGAGAAGGAGCGCAACTTTGAAGCCTGTGAGGAGGATCCCTCTCTGTGCCCATGTGTCTTCCAAAAGATGCCGAAGGAGACATACTAGCAGTCCACGAGATGCACCCGGGGCATTCTGCAGGCCAACTATGTAAGTTTGGAAAGCCATTTAGAGGCCCAGGCTGGGGGTAAGAATTAGACTTAACGAGGCACCAAAGTGTAAATGACAATAATAGAAAGCACAAGCATGGAAAGAAGACATTTGAGAAAGCAAAAACCCAACCATATATTGGAGAGGCGAACTACAGAACACCTACCTACAGTAGTAAGTAAATGGTGATAATAATTAAGACATAAACTAAATCCATAGTAGGTTAAATAAAGTCATAGTGCTTATTATGTTGAGGAGCAGTCAATAAGGAAGGAATGTGCTTATGTGACATGGACATTTATTGTTTTGAAAATTCCAACCTGGAATGTTTGTTTAGGATGTGTTTAATGTTCTTTGAAGGGCTGCATGTTGGGACAGCAATACAAGTTGTATGCATTAAGGTAGCCAGTGGTCTTGTAATGAAATCTGAAATTACAATGTGAGCCAGTGGGACCCAAAAAGCTTGTGAAACCTAGTTTTGTGCAAATATTTAGCAGGTAGTTTCCTTGCTATCTGTATTTTGAGGTTGGTCTTGGGTGTTGGAGCTGTAAGTACCTGGATGGGCTATATTTGCTGCTGCCCTGTCACACTGGAGTAGATGGAGTGAGAGGACCTGTGGTGATCAAAGGCGGCATGTGAGGGGGACTCTCGGTGAAAATGACTACCATGTCCTTTTGAAGGGTCTTATTGGTGATCGGGTGCTCACCTACTTGATGGGCTGTTAGAGAGGCACAAGGTGTATTACTTCCCCCTGGACCTCGTCAGGAGCTTCTCTTTGTACAATTGGTGTCTTTTTAAGGTCCATGTGGCAATGCTCCAGAGAATTGCCCAGGGACTGGATCCCAGAGTGCGTTGGAGTCCCGAACTTCACTTCAGCTCCTCTAGGCCCAGCTTTGCCTAATAATACCAATTTGCCTTCGTTTGCTTCGGGGTACAGAGACTGCAGGATGCTGGGTCATCAATAAAACCAAGGTACCACTAACAGACCTTTTTGAGTTTGTATCATCAACTTCAAAGACTTTGAGACATTTCGAAGGAGAAGCAGCGAAACATCCTAGGGCCTCTAGATCCTGTGTTTGAGGAGCAAATCATTGGGATACCATCAATCTAGACTGGCACCAGAGGTCATGAAACAAAATATCCTTAGCGGAACCTTAATCAAAACACTCTGCATCACCCGGTAGCCAATCCACAGATTGCAACCCATCTTCCTAGAATGAAAACTCAGGCCTTTAGCAAAGGAAGAATTTCATATCCGGAAAGGCTTCAATCCTGATAACCTCACTCTCTCTTTATTAAACTCCACCCCAAACTAAAACGATTGGGTGGGTGATAATGATATAAACAATCTTGCAAGCTCTGGGACACACTCGAAGAAAATAAGGATAATCAACCACTTCTGTTTCATGCAACATAATATGAACAGGACGGTCTCACACGAGTGACGGGTCATTATATACCAGATGCCATTCTGTCTCGTAAACTCCATTTGCTACATTCCTCTCATAGCCCTGCATTGTTACATGACTCCATCCCTGCTCCTAAGCACAGACGTTCAGTGTACCATGCGTCTACCACGTCCACAAACCCCACACAGCATGTTGTGCAAAGTTCTAATTACAACATCCTTTCAGCCACACACTCCTCTGGGTGGCCAAGACCTAGATACAAATCAAGGCCCAGGACAGCATTGCCAGGGGTAGGAAGCTCCATTCAGATGTAACAAATGGGGGTATCAACTCCCTCAACCATCCAAAAACGATTTGGGTATCGCAAAGCAAAACAAGTGTTATGAAAAATACCAATATAATAAAATACATATTTGTGCATGTAGAAATATTTCTCCAATAAATGTAAGATAAACTATTCAGGTGTTGGTTGTATGGAGCTAAAGAATACATGTTTAAAATGAAAAGTTATATTTGCAAGATAATTGAACTATTTTGCAAAGTTCATCAGAATAGCAGCACATATATATTGGACATACACAACATCCGGTACTATCACTATTATGTAGAATATTTCGAGGAGATACAAACCTATGGAATAGCAGACAATGAAGAATGAAATGGGTCCCCCAGAAGCCTGGCAGGCACTCTGGTTTGATAAACAATCGGTCATACTGGAAAAGAGTTCTCCATTAAGCTGAATAGAAATGACAAAATGGAACCGTGAAAAAGAGGAGCAAAGGCCACGGTGCCGCAGGAAGGCCGAGTTTGAAATGCTGGGGAGCATTACTTGAAAAATGTGAGATCAATTTGGCAACCATTTACTTTACGTGGGTACAAACAAGAAAGAAAAGGGCTCAGCGTATTCAGCCAGAGCACTGAAAAAGGTGGCAAGTGGTATGGAGAGCACTCCTTCAGGATTCCCACACCCAGTTAAAGAGACCTGGTCTTCCAAGCTCTTACAGGTACAGAGATCCTATAGTGGGGAACAATATCTAGCTTATCTGAGGATCGGAGACCAATTGTACCCGAGGTGTCACGTGAAGTAAATCAGAACAAACTGCAAAGGGCTGCAACACTGACATGCCTGAAAGCGACGGGCGTGAAAGGAGAAACCGAAAGAGCAGGTTACAGAACAAGCATTTGCAATGCAATAGGTCTCGCAGTTATACGAGTTTGAGCTATTGGCATTATAAATGACAGTGCCTTTTATTTATGTTTTTAAAAAAAAAAACTTACATAAAAAGCATTGTCATTTACAATGCCAATAGCTCAAACTCCTATAAATGCGAGACCTATTGCATTTGCAATGCAATAGGTCTCGCATTTGCAAAAGTGTAAGCTATTGGCATTGTTCATGACAATGCCTTTATCTATTTTATTAAAAAAACACATAAATAAATGCCATTATCATTTACAATGCTAATAGCTAGTGTTGCATTATTATTAGCAATACCAACTGCTCACACTTTTATAATGCGAGACCTATTGCATTGCAAATGCTTGTTATGAGAGGTTTTATATTCACACGTTGAATTAGGCTTGCTTTGAAGAACTATTAAGCCGTATATTTCGTGGCTTTCGTCTCTAAAAAATAATTAAAATCTGCTTAAATACATCAAGGCAAACTTGACAACATTAATATGAATCTTGTGTCAACTGCATTTGTCACACAAGGCAGAGCGGTGCCCTTCTGTCACTGGCACGCCTCCTGGCACGCGCGCTACAATCACCACGCTAAAATGGCGGCGCACCATAAAATCAAAGCGTGCATCTTTTGTGAGCCCGGGCTCCACTCTGACAAATGTTTGCATACGAAATCACTTTGAAGTGAAGATGGAATTGTTGGATCTCTGCTGCCGTGCACATATTTCAAAGATCGCATTGGCCGAATCTATTCTGTGTTCCGTTCTTTGAAAAACCTGCTTAAACTTTAAAACGTTTTACTGTGTGCTACTTATGCTTCGCAACAAGTGGAAATTAAAATTAAATAATGTGTCACATGAAAAATGAATAGATTTACACCCGATTGAAGACGTGACAGTGCAAAGCCGGGCAGCATCATTTCATTTGGCTATTTTCCATCAGAAAATTTAGATTTCTTGCTTCAAGGGGCAATGCGATGTTTTTCGGCTTTTAACAGCATTTCAAAACATTCCCGACAAGATACGTCGTTTGTAAAACTAAGCATAGGAATGCGTCACGGAAGAAAAAAAATCCTATTTCAGATGAAAGAAAATTATAGAAAAGCTTTAATAAAAAACGAACATTTCAATGACACTATAACTTGCTTTAAGCGTAAGATGTATATAATGGAGTCATTTAGAAAACCTGGCGTTCCACCATTGATCAGAAAGGTCCGTCTATGTTGCTGCTAAAAATGCTGCTGAAAAATCCCACTTTGAAGTTTTACATCATTGCATGCACAAACAATCAGGCCCCTTGAAAGCCTTACAAATCGAGTGGCTGAGAAGATGCGAATGAAATGAAATAGGAGGCTGGCGGTTCCATTTGATGACGTATCATGACGTAATGTATGTTATATTCAACATTACATATTGGAATGACCGTGAACAAACATTTTTTCTCCGTTTGTTAAGTTTTTCCTACCCACTGCAGGATGTAAACATGTGGCTAGGCCAATTATGTAATGAACTAAGCCCCCTGGAAGGGCGAGTTACCCCAGCCACTGAAATATGCAGGGCGCAGGCCACGACTTCGAAGGGTGCTTGGCAGTGTCCTCCTCGATAGTGTGGCGACTGGGAGCCTCAGCAGACCAGAGGCATGGTTAAAGGGTCTCTTTACTAACATGTTCTTGGGCACCACAGAAGGCCCAAACTTCGGGCTTGATTTGTAAAAAAAAAAAAAGCGAAACAGACTGTCGTGTCCTAAGGGCATCAATAAGGACAGACACGAAGGGTTCTATTCAGGACACTTTATTCTCAAGTCCTTACACCAGCATAGCCCTACACTCGACTGACCGGCTATCCCTTTCTCCGCCCCTTCCTGTCCCAGGCCATACCTTCCTTCCTCCACCCACTCTGCTCCGCCCACACCAGCTACTAGACCACCTCATCTCTACATCTCCCCCTTTGTTAGCAAGAAATGAGTCACCAAGAGTTACATTTCTTCAATCAGCCGCTTGGGCTGGCGGATTGTTTGTCGTGGTCTGAGTGTGCGGCCTTCAGGCACTGCGGCGGTGCCGGCGCCGGATATCTGTCCCAGGTGGCCATCACCGTCGCTCCGTGCTTCGAACTGTCGAGTTCCTGACAATGTCACTCGCGACTCAAGTGTCTCTTGTAGGCCCGGGCTGCACTTCTGAAAGTGGGACACATTTCTTGTTACACGCCTGTTGTCTGACTCCGCTGTCAGCATGGTACCTCTTTGTCGGGTGACCGTTAGAGGTTCCGCTCTGAACCTGCTATCCGTCTTCTTGCACTGCTCCTGCTTGACGACCACGCAGTCTCCCTCGTGGAATGAGAGGGACCGAGCACGTCTTCTGCCATCCGCGTATGCCTTCATGCTTTCTTTGCGAGCTTTGTCGGTGGCTTCCACTTCCCGATGGATGCGGCTGGGCGAAATGGGTCGTAGTGCCCCCTCCCAGGTGGGTATCCGTGTCCGGACTGGGCGTCCCAGCATGAGTGTGGCCGGGCATTTGCCGGTGGTAGCATGCGGTGTCGTCCGATAGGCTCGGAGCACATCATTGAGGGCTGCTTGCGGGTCTCTCTTATCTAGAGCAGCCTGTTGGAATGTCTTTTTGAGAGTGGCCATGAATCTTTCCGCGGTGCCGTTGGCCTGCGGCCATAGTGGTGTTATCCGTCGGTGTCGCACATTCATGAGCGTCAGGAAGTCACTGAACTCCCGGCCATTGAAAGGGGGCCCATTGTCTGTTTTCACCTCAGCGGGTATGCCCCATGCTGCAAAGACTTCATCCAGGATGGTAAGCGTGGCAGCCGCGTTGGTGGATGGGACGAACCGGGCGATGGGAAACCGCGGATATTCATCTATTATGACTAACACGTACTTGCCCGACGGCATGGGGCCGTAGAAATCCATGGCCAGTTCTTGCCATACTCCTGGTGGCAGGGGCGTCATCTGAAGTGGTGCTGGCGGGTCTCCTTGCCTTACCACTTGACACTGCAGACAGTCTTTCAGAGTGTTCTCTACCATCTTGTCAAGGAAGGGGAACCAGACACGTTCACGAAGTGCTCTTTTCGTCGTGACTACTCCTCGATGGCTTTCGTGTGCCAGGTTGACGACTCCCTGTCTCAGTTGCTGGGGTATTATAATTCGGTTGTCCCGTAACAGTAGGCCATCGGGCGTGACAGATAGTTCTTCGCACACATTCCGGAACGCTTGCCACTCCTGACGCTTTGTGCTGTCACCCCTCCCGTCCTCCGGCTCTTCGTGCCGCCACCTGTTCGTTCGGACCCTTCGGATCACCTGTTGTAGCATGGTGTCTTGCTGGGTGGCGTCCAGGATGGCCTCTAGGGGGACTGCTGGCGGTCGCGCGTGGTCCACCACAAAGTGGATATATTCGTCTGCCATGGACGGTGTGAGTCGCTGCAAGTCTTCCGGGTGGCGCGACATGTAGTCGGCCGGGTTGGCAGCCTTCCCTGGCTTGTGCACGATTGTGAACGTGTATTCCTGCAGACGGAGTCCCCACCTCTCGATGCGTGGTGGCATTTTGGACCGGGGGTTGCCATAAATTGTGACGAGCGCCTGGTGGTCTGTTACCATGGTGAAATGCTTCCCGTAGATGAACACGTGAAAGTGCTCACACGCCCACACGACCGCAAGGCTCTCCTTTTCCGGTTGGGAGTAGGCCTTCTCCGTGTCGGAGAGGCTCCGGCTGGCGTGCGCCACAATGTGGCGGTGGTCCGTGTCCTTGTCATATTGAGCCAGGATGGCTCCCAGCCCGACGGGGCTCGCGTCCACTGTTATTTCGGTCTTGCGATCCGGGCTGAAATAGGCCAGGCTTTCCACTGTGCCCACAGCTTTCTTTATGTCCTGGAATGCTTGCTCGCATTCAGGGGTCCACTCAAATGCCTGCCCCTGTTTGGTGAGAGTGCGAAGTGGGTGACTGATGGTGGCATAGTCCTTAATATATCTTGAGCAGTAACTCGCCATGCCGAGGAACGACCGCACGTCACTGACGTCAAGTGGACTCTTGGTGCTGTTCAGAGTACTCACTTTGTCAGGGTCTGGTTGCATTCCGGCTCCTGAAAAGATGTGGCCAAAGAATTTCAGTTGCGACTGATGGAACTCGCATTTCTCCCTGTTGAGTGTGAGGTTGGCTTCCAGTAGAGCATGACAGACCCTGTCTAAGGCCGTGTCGTGGATTTGGAGTGTTGCCCCGTAGACGAGAATGTCATCGCTGTAGTTCAGCGTATTTGGGATGTGATGTATCGTTTGCCGGATGGCTTCTTGGAATATTTCCGCGGCTGATGAAATGCCAAAGTTCAGTCTCTTGTATCTGAACAACCCCAGATGTGTTGCAAACGTCGTGATATAGCGGGAACTCTCGTGTAGTTCCAGCTGATGGTAGCCTTTGTTTAAGTCCAGCTTGGAAAACACCCTCGCCCCATTGAGGGCGGCGATCATGTCACTTAAGTGAGGTCCCGGATGACGCTCTCTCTCAATGGCGGTATTGGGCATTCTCATGTCCACACAGAGTCGTACTTTCCCTGGTGTTCCTTTCTTCGGTACTATCACGACTGGAGAAACCCACGGTGTGGCGCCCTCTGTCCGTTCGATGATGTCGGCGTCCAGCAGATCCTGCAGCTCCTCCTCCACCGCTTGCTGGAGGTGGAACGGTACCTTCCGCGGGTGTTGGGCAACCGGGCGGACCTGGTCATTTATGTGGAGGCGGATCTGGCCCCTGTTCATTTTTCCGAGTCCGGAGAACAGCCTCGGGAACTTGTGAATGGTGTCATTGTCACTGGTGACGCGGTACAGGATTTCCACCAACTTCAGCCGTTCAGCAGTCGGGAGACTGAGGAGACAGTCAGCTTCCGGTCCCTCGATGACGTGAATCACAGCCGGAATAGATGTTGTTTGATGCCTCAGTGTCGTGGAAAACTTCCCAAGGCAAGGGAGTGGCTTCCTGGACATCCAGGTGTAGACACGCACATGTGCGGGATTGAGCCGAGGTCGAGGGTTCATCTTTTTGTATTCCGTCACTGGGATGTAGTTGAGGGATGCTCCACTGTCCATCACGAACTTCGTAGGATGCGTGCCAACGCTGATGTCCAACCGAGGGTATTTTTTTAGTTGGTCTGGATCGGCGATCATGTTGGCATATTCAACGGAGTACTCTTGTTCACTTGAAAGTGATTCGGAGTCTCTGGATGGTGACCTTCTAGACCACCGTGAGGACCGCGACTCCCTGCTGGACTGGGAGGACTTGGAGGAGGACTTCCGGCGGTCTCGTACCGCACGCGCGTGATGGCGGCGCGTCTCGCCTCTTGGTGACCTCGTGGAGGCTTTTTCCTTCTCCCGGCGGTAGTCCCCGCACATTGTCTCAAAATGATTGTTGCGACCACACTTGTGGCATTTCTGTCCCAGGGCCGGGCACGCCCCGATGTGTGGGAAGTCGTATCCACAACGGTAGCATCTTCTCAACGGCGCCTTCTTCCCATAGTCTTGACGCCGGCTTCTCTTCCCCGAGTCAGGCCGCCGATGGCCAGAGCGACGGGGGTGTCTCGATGGCGGCCGTGTTTGTCGTTCCCGTTCTTTCGACCCCCGGCGAGGGCGGTCGGTGCGCACTTGACACACTACCTCCTTGCGATCCACGCGTCCTGCCTCCATGGTCTTGGCTTGTTCTTCCGTCTGATCATGGAGCCTTGTGATCTCTTCTATTTCATCCAATGTGTGGCTCTTTTTTAGTAGCTTCCTGCGTAGCGTCTCTGACTGGCAACCGTCGATCACCCGCAGGCGTATGGCGTCGTCCGTCGAGAACTTGTCGAATTCACAGTGACGCGCCAGTCGCCGCAGCCTTGTGATGTATGAGCCCATGACCTCATCCTTTTCTTGTCGCGCTCTTTGGAACACGTAACGTTCGTAATCTACGTTCTTCTTGTGCACAAACTTCCGATCCAGTGCTGCACGCACGCTTGCATACGTTCCCGCGTCTGCGGCAGGAAGTTCCTTTATCATCTTGCTGATGTCCTTGCCCACGAGGTTCCGAAGTGCGATCATTTGATCTTCATCCCCTATCACCTTCGAGCCCTTGATGTAGTCCTCAAAGTCCTCAATCCACTCTTCCCAGCGAGGGCCCATGCTGCTCCCAACCACGAGCGCTAAGGGTTCTGGGGGGCGCAGGTGCGACAGCCCCATGATGATCGGCTTCGCATCCTGGCGCGCTGGAGAATGAGCAGGGGATCCGTGGTTCGACATCGTGGTGCACGTGCGATGTGCGCAGCGTCGGCGCAATGCAGGCCCAGGGAATCCTACGTGGAATCTTGTAAGCTATATTCAGGTATGTTCCTCGTTTCTTTTTTTTTTTTTTTGTATTAGCCTGTGCTTGTTTAAATTTCAGCTTTGCCTGACTTCAAAATGGCCGCCCGGGTCTACTTGTATGGGGCGTCTGGAAATCCGCCTGACTTCAAGATGGCCGCCGGCTGAATAACGCGCGTAGATACCACACGTGGTGCCGGGCTCTCACTCCATTCATTTCAGGACTGCGCGCTGCTCAGGCGGCCCCTCTCATCATCCGCTTCACTCACTGTTCGGCAGCAGGTAGGCGGGCGGGGTCTCTCTTCGCGCTCACTGCTCCAATCTGCCTCGGGGGACGCGCGCGTCAGCGTCGTCGCTTCCCTTCCTGCCGTTCCTGGTGCCGGCTTCTCCTCAGGCAGGGCGCGTCTCGCGATCCTGTTCTTTTCTGTTGCGGGGCTTTCACACGCTTCGGGTGTGTCGCGAGTGGCGGCGCTTCCGCTGGTTTTCTTGACCAGCCCTTCACCGGACTCGCTAGTGTGCTGGTGTTCCGGGGAGAGCAGCTAGCTCGATCCCACCCTCGTCGCCAGCTGTCGTGTCCTAAGGGCATCAATAAGGACAGACACGAAGGGTTCTATTCAGGACACTTTATTCTCAAGTCCTTACACCAGCATAGCCCTACACTCGACTGACCGGCTATCCCTTTCTCCGCCCCTTCCTGTCCCAGGCCATACCTTCCTTCCTCCACCCACTCTGCTCCGCCCACACCAGCTACTAGACCACCTCATCTCTACACAGACGTGCCAGGGCGATTGTCAGGAGGCCACTGTTGCCTGCATTACCCATTGCTCCCACTAGCGCTGCCAATGACTGTACTATCACTACTAGCCATCACACCCATAAAAAGTATGACAGTTTAAACTTTAAATATACATTAAAATGACTAATACATGCCGCCGAAGCTATTCTTATAGTTAGGTTGCGGGTATTAGTGTTTTAAATGCATATTTAATTATTAAACAACAGATGTTGTGCTCCTCAAAAGAAAATATGACAAACAGCGCCACCATGTGTCGCTGTCATAAGAGCCGATGTTAACAATAAAGCGCCAGTGAGGAGCACCGGAGACCACCGGGTTGTATTAAGCACGGCCCCTCCTTCAGTACAGAGTGACGCTCCTGAACCTCCCTCGGCTTTAGGGTGACCAACCGTCCGTAAATTTCACGGACAGTCCGTAAATTGGACCTCACGTCCGTTGTCGGTGAGGATCCTTTTTACGGACGCCTTTTGTCCGTAATTTTAGGCATTACAGAGAACTGATCTGTTCCCCTGCAAGAGGCCTCAGCTCCCTGATGGGGCCGCCTCGCACTCCTCAGGGTACAAGAGCAGCCCCACCCTGCCCATTGTCATTCTGTGTGGGGCTGATTGCCACATACAGAATGACAATGGGTCAGTCTGGGCTGGCACAGCATGCGGTGGCCTCCTCCAGCCTCGCTCCAGGGCAGGGCTTTCTGTCCCATGGAAGTGCAAAAACGCCCAGGCTGCATCTAGGTGAGAATCCAGTTAACCAAAGGAAGGCGGTGAAAAGAAGCTCAAAGGAAAGGATTATAGTTATAGTATAGCAGCCATGGTTGCAGCTTTTTTATTTTATGCAACAACCATTGACAAAGCCAATAGTTCTGGCTTGTTGTAGTTGTAACGTTACTTGTTCCAAGTGTAACGTTACTTGTTGTATTATATATCTGGATGTAATGACACAAGCAACAAAAAAAGCAACAAAAATACCAGTCGGGCGGCACATTATATTAAGCACAGGTTTTTAGCTTATGTGTTTTAAGCCACGCATTTTATTACATTAAACACCCTTTTGGAGAGACCCCCCTAGTTTTTACATCCCACTTAAAGCTCTGGAAACAACACTATGTCACAGTCGCCACATGTCCAGGCACTGTGCATCATGCATGACTCATGCCTTCCACTTTTTCAGATTGCCTAAGTGCAGGGGCATAGTGAACCCTGCCCCACCCCACCCCTTGCTTTAGGAACTACAGCAAGGGTGGAGTTCTTGATGGGTCTCATAATTAATGTGAAAAGGTGAGTGAGTAAGTAAGGGATGGGTGGATGGATGGCTGGATAGATGAGTGAAATGATGGATTGATGGATGAGTGAAAGGGTGGATGACGGGCAAGAGAATGAGTAGACGGATGAGTGAAATGATGGATGGATTGATGAATTGATAAGTGAAAGGGTGAATGGATGGACAGATGAGTGAAAGGGTGGATGTAAGGCTGGATGAGTGAGTGAAAGGGCGGGTAGATGGACAAAAGGATGGATAGATGAGTGAAGGAGTGAAAGGGTGGATGGATGAGAGAAAGTATGAATGGATGAGTGAAAGGATGGATGAATGATAGGTTCAATGGATGGATTCAAGAGTGGATGAGTAGATGGGTGGGTGGGTGGGTGGATGGAACGATGGATGTCTGGATAATGGATGGATGAGTAAAAGGGTGGTTGGAGGGATGGCTCAGTGAAATGATGGATGGATGAATAGGTTTGTAAATGGTTGAATATGGACATGGATGGGCACACAGATGGAAGGACAGAATGAATGGTGAAAGACTGAATGATGGATGAAAGTATGATTACACATTGTAAGCCCCATTATCTTAAGCAACATTTCCTATACATTGACTTTAACATTTATATGAGTGATTGTCTCTGTATAATATGTGTGTGTTGCAACGCACTCCAACACTCTGCCCCACATACTTGGGATGAGTAGCACTATAGAAGAAATTAAATACACATGAGAGAGGGTCTATGTAAAGATGAGGGGCGCCATTGGAGGGTGGTATCAAAGCCGGACTGGCCGGACCGGGCATCAGGCGTTTTCTCTGGGAGCTGGAAAGGTGGGGTGGGAGCGGTTTTGTTACCACAAAAAGACCTGCACATTTGATTAAAGCTGCGCGCACACTGACAAACCATAAAGTGCACAATTGTCTCAACCTAATGTAAACTTATTTTCACTTGTACTTTAGTAGTTGTCTATTTACTTACTTATATACTATTGCGCAACCTTCTCTGATGTGTCTATAAAACGTACCTTTTGTCCTGAATTTTGACCTCCTGTCCTGAATTCTTGTCCTGAATTTTGACCCCTTGTCCTGAATTTTTACACTCACTGTCCTGAATTTGCACCCATGTCAGTTGGTCACCCTACTCGGCTTCCGTTAACCCTCACTCAACGCAGATGTTATTGAACAGTGAAGGATATGGGCTGACTGAGCCCTGCACTGTTCCGGCCGATAACCTTCAGGTCATGCGAGGGCGTCCATCTGCATAGAGTGCATGATTCCACTAAGCTATTTTACTGAGACACAAGGGAGCTCCTGTCGCTCATAGACCAGAACTGCGCGGAAGCAACTTAGTATCCGAAAGTGCTCTGGGTCCTAAGCATGTAATAAGCACCTGCGCTTTCCATCCTTTATTAACATTATCAATTACTGGCCAAATTAATTTGGTAAAGTTTATATAACACATGCATAAGTAAAGTATTCCATACAAAAGTTTTCAGCGAGTTATCGAAAGGACCGCTGCTCAAATAGAAACGGCACGACTGCTGAGAAAGTCAAAGACGACAAGGCAAAACGCCGCAAAGCGCCTTAAGGCACCAAAGATTACACATCTGAAGGGATGAAACAAATGTCTTCTGTCTAAAGTAAAACGTGTGATGATATTAAGATCTGCCAAGCGTAACTTCCAAAGACAGCTTCTGGACCGGTTGCATCCGTCAGATTTGAATAAAATATGAAAAATACGGCGCATCGCGAATAGACTACCGAAAATTAACCTTTTTTTAATAATTATTTCCCATTTTTCTTTGCCTTCACAATACATCTAATGAAAAGGATGTCACATGATGCGATATAGACTCTTCGTTTTCCTGCCTAATATAGGGGCATATCAACAAGGGCTTTATCTCTGCTTTTTTGGCTTTAAAAGCCAAAAAAGCAGAGATAAAACTAGCGCCCTATCAACAACAGGGTGCTAACACGCAAATTTGCATGTTAGCACCCTTTTACTCTACGCTTCCCCTTGCATCTCTAATGAGATGCAAAGGGGGCGTTCCAGAGTAAAATAATAGGAGAAATGTCGCTAAGCGACATTTCTCCTATTATCAAGAATGTCGCTAACCCTGTTAGAGACAAAAAAAGCAGCGCTAACCGCGGTTAACGCTGCTTTTTTACGTCTGCTTATTTTCAGACTTAGCCATGATATCCTATGGAAGGAGGATATCATGGCTAAGTTTGCCTGTCCCTATCAACAAGGTAACGTGAGATTATCGCTGGGTTTCCAGCGATAATCTCACGTTAGCCTGTTAGCATGTAGATTTTTATCGCTATTGAGATAAGCGTTGCTAATAGCATGCTATCTCAGCGATAAAAGTTCACGCTAGCCGGCGATAATTATCCTCACGCTAAGAGCGCTGAGCGATAATTATCGCCGGTTGTTGTTGATATGCCCCTAAGTGTGAAGCGCTCTGCTGTTGCCAGTTACTTTTAAACACTGGGGAACTATCGTCCTAGCAGTTGATAGCACATAGTCTAACGACGAGTAATAATGTGGATTATTTGATAGTGATCTCATAGCCTCATCGATCATTTTTTAATCGCTATCAATAACATGTTACTGTTTCCCAACTGAACGCACTCATCTTATTAACATCCAAAGAATGCAATGCGTAGGGTTCTTGTCAGGATTCCAATTTGTGACTTACACAGAAGCATAACATTCAGTGTGCAGCAGGTGCAGGGGCACCAGGCCCAGGGACCCGCGCGGCCGGTTGCACTTCACTATCGCTTTATTGTATTACCTAACCAGCGGTTGAGGCGGAGTGGGGGCCTCGATGCGTGCACTGGGACCCATGCCACCCTTGCAACGCCACCGGCCCAGCATGTCTCATTCTCTCTGCCCCCCCCCTCCCCCCCTTCAAACCCTTAACTCGTTGAGTGCAGATGTGTCCTGCAATGTGTGTTTGTTTTGATTAAAGCATCGGCACACTCCCACTGTTGTTGGTAAGAAGCACAGCACGCCTACCACGGGTTGTTTTCACCGTGAAACACTAAAGTACAAGGGTTTTTCAGATAGTGAACTTAGTACTCAATGAGTAAAGGAGAGGCATTCATGGAGGGAGGAAGGGAGGCGGCCGTGCGGCCGCAAATGTGAAAGTGATCGCGATCAAACATTAAAGCGCCCGTGCGGGCGCGAAAGTGAAAGAAAACGAGTGCTTTCAGGCTGCCAAATGGTGCGCGCGCCCGGCGCACATGCACTGTATTTGGAGGCCTGAAAGCACTCGTTTGCACTTCCAAAACTCGCTTACTATAAGTCTCGCCAGAGCAGCGCTAAAGCGCGGTCTCAAGCGAGACCTAAAAATGAGTCAAGGAGAACAAAGCTTACATAGAGCCTGCAAAGCCGAGTATGAGTCAGGGGGACTACAAAATCGGGGTTCTTGCGACAGCAGAGATGAGCAGGAGACATTGGACATTACTCGAAGAAAGATGAAGGTAAGGTGAGGGTCTACATCAAGGGTAAGTTTCTTAAAGTTGGGAGACTCATGTTGAGTTCCGTTTATGTACGCATTCATCAAGATCTATAGGTTTTGTGGGGCCACACTATGGCAGAAGAGAGATGAGGTAGAGAACTACGGCAACAGGCAGTGGCTATCTTGACGCAAGCACGCCAGGTGCTCTAACAGTTATTAAGCAGACAACTAGAAAAGCATTTCAAGTCTGGATGAGATACTTCCCTATAATGCAAGATTCTACCCATACCAGAATGTAACGTTAATAGAGGTCTATTAACAAAACTATTTGCCAATAAGTGGAACACATTACAGAACGAACTTCTTTTAGCATTCCTGTCGAAGCCCCTCTAAGAAGGCTTTGCAGATTATTTTTGAATACTCAAAATGCCTCGCTTTGTGAATGTCTGTGAGACTTGCTTTCAGGTGTTCTGTTGAACGCCGTGGAGAACCCCAAGGAGTTCTGAGCCGCTTAGTGACACAATGAAAGCGACGGCGGCCCCCAGCAGGGCATCAGGAGCTGTCAAGACAGCGGTACTTTGAGTCTATTAGCGACTGAACCGCACTCTGGGCTGGTGAAAATGTGACACCCCAGCAGCGTTTACAGTCACCAATTTCACAGCGTTATATTCTTCCACCACAAAGAAATCAATTTTTCCTGGTTGCTGTCAGAAAGAAATGTATTCAATTTTAAGTAAACAAAAACATTCTTCCATCTGCCAATAAAATATCTTTTGGGTTAGAAAACAATATCAAAAATAAAAATTACAAAGAATTTATGACAAAGCAAAATCGACCATTCAGAAACCTCTGGTTTGCATGTTGTTTACATGTAAGAACAAACATTGGCAAAGTCAATAGACGGTCAGTCGCCTGTGTTGGCTGCCAGGTCCTTGTCAATGTCAGTTCTATTTTGTCCAGGTTTTTGTCAAACTTTATTGTTGGGGAAGATGCAGGGCACTCAATATTTATAAATAAAAAAAGACATTGGTTAAAAGCAAAAAATATTATTGGTCACAAAAAACACACAATGTCGTGATTGGCCCTGGCAGTGAAGCTTTGCACGTTGTATTCGGGTGTGCGCTTTGTGAAAGGGCACAATGCTGCCATTTACAGTAAATGTAACCAATCGATGAAATTGAGCTAACCGCTTCCCCATGCTATATGCTGTACTGGGCGTAGGAAAATTGTGAATGAGACAATAACAGACCAATGGATTAAGAGGGCTGGCTGGGGGCACCTGGATGTATGCATATTATATATATTTTTTTAACTTTATTTATTGATATTTGTTATGCAAATAGGTCATTTAGCATTGTCCATTAGCATTTAACTGTGCATATCAGAACTATAACAACAAAAGCACTAGGTACGGTCAATAATGTCCTCTATATGACTCTGATGTTGAGTCTTTTTCTAATAATGTACACAGTTGGCTTTCAATGGCTATTGATTCCTGCCTTCCTCCCACTCAGAAAAAATTCACCAACCACCGTCCCCCGGCTCCTTGGTTCAATGATGCTCTAAAAATTGAAAAAGCTAAATCCAAATCTCTGGAACGTAAATGGAGGAAAGACTATGTGCCAGAACTGAAAATGGCATATATAAAGGCAAAAAAACTCTACCATAACTTGTGTAAATCAACTAAGGCTCTCTTCGTCTCGAACTCTATCACCTCCGCTGCTAATTGTTCCAAGACACTCTTTAGCTTAGTCAAAAAGCTTGCCAGATCTGAGACCCTGGCTACTCCTCCTCCCTTGGAAAATGGCCAGTGTGAGGATCTTGCTCACTTCTTTAAACAAAAAATTGAGAAGATTCACCTTGACATTGCTAACTCGCATCTCGATAGCAGCCTCTGGACGACAACATTTTCTACTACCACTCAGAATGCTCCTCTCTCAAGTATAAATGAACAGTCTGTTGCTGAGTTTCCTGTTGTGCATACCGCTACGACCCCTCTTCTTGACACCTGGCCACTCCTCTATATGGATTCTCTTACTCTTATTCTAAAGAAAGTAAAGTCTGGCTCCCCTAGTGACCCCCTACCTCCCTCTATTCTCAAACAACTGGATCTTCCCCACATGCATATCATCTTGAATGTCTTAAATTCCTCTCTTCGTGAGTCGGTAGTTCCAACTCACTGGAAACATGCTATGGTGAATCCTCTGTTGAAAAAGCCAACTGCCGACCCCCTCATTCTTTCCAATTACCGCTCCATTTCCCTTCTGCCAATCTTCTCCTTGTTTCTAGTGAGTCACATTCATTCTCATTTTGCCCAGTTTGTCGAACGGAATAAAATTCTTCATCCCTCCCAATCCGGGTTCAGGTCCAATTTCTCCACAGAAACCACTCTATTAGGTGTCACAGAGAAGCTTCGCCACCATCTTGACTGTGGAGAAACCGTGGCGCTTGTCCTGCTCGATCTCAGCGCAGCGTTCGACACTATTTCGCATCTCACACATTTTAAAACTTTAAAATCCTTGGGCATATGTGGCTCTGCCCTGGACTGGATCATCTCCTTTCTGAACGGCCGCACTTTCCAGATTTTTTCAGCCACTAACAATTCCAACACTCATTCCTCCCCCCATGGGGTACCCCAGGGCTCCATACTCAGTCCTCTGCTTTTTAATCTCTACGTAAGGCCTTTAGCGGACATTGCTGACCGGCCTAACTCTTTTTTCTTACGCAGATGACTCTCAAATCATCTTTTCTCTCTCTTCCGCTGATCCTAACTCAACATCTGATTTACAACTTGGCTTGAGGAACATCGCCTCGTGGATGACCCAACACCTTCTTAAACTCAATGATGATAAAACCGAGGTCCCAATCCTGGGTAAGGATAAGAACCTCTGGGGTCCATTTCACTGGCCTGCCGAGATGGGTGCCCTCCCGCTACCCTCTAACCATGTCCGGAATTTGGGCGTCTACATTGACAACTCTCTGTCTTGGCACCAACAAGCCGTCAGGGTTGCGGCCACGTGCTTTACCATCTTGAAATGGCTGCGGAAAATTATTTGGATGTTACCCACTGCCAATCAAAAAACAGTGGTCCATGCCCTCATAACCTCAAGGTTGGACTACGGCAATGTCCTGCTGCTAGGTGCCAACAAGACTGTAATCCGTAAACTGCAGTTGGTTCAAAACTCTGCAGTTAGACTTCTTTGCAAAATTCCTAAAAGCTCACACATTTCTGGCTACCTCCACGACCTTCATTGTCTTAGAGTGGAGAGTCGCATAAAATTCAAAGCCTTGAGCTTTATGTTTAAGATAAGGCGGGGTTCAGCACCACCCTACCTGCATACTCTTGTTAGCCCTTACATTCCCACACGTCATCTCCGTTCCTCAACGCTTGAGAAATTCACAATCCCTCGTTTCAAACTTGCCAGGATGGGTGGCAAGTCCTTCTCCTATCTTGGCCCCACCCTCGGGAACACTTTGCCTCTTGCCATCCGAAAAGAAACCAACTATATCTGCTTTCGTAGATCCATAAAGACCTGGCTGTTTAGCCAGTAATCTCTCTCTCTGCTCTTCACCATTCTGTCTCACAGCCGTCTTGGCGCCGGGAAACCCTTTTTGGGTAGCTGTCGCGCCTTATAAATTCAACTATAAATAAATATAAATAAATAAACCTTTCCCCATGTCTGTCACCTTCAGCTCTGCCAACAGACTCATTGCAAATGGAAAGGAGCCACTGCCCACTTGTACATCAGCATCTACATTTCTCACATATTTTGTACATTATACACTTAATTCACACTACCAGGGGGCCGCTCCCTGGGTCCATTTGAGCATTCGCGCACCTTCAAGGGGGTCGTGCTTGGGGTACCGTGCTTGGCGGTGCGTCCGTCTCTAGGGGGGTAGTGTTCTGATCTGTGCTATCTGCGCTGTGGGGCTCTGTTCTGCTCAGCCACCCCGTAAATAGACCCCAAATGTAATTAGGTTTGGAAGCCATGGGCATGAGTTCCCAGTATGCCAACAGTTACTCCAGACAGTGTGTGACACTCTTAATCCAGGAGTTAATAGAGGGGTTATCCGTTATAGCATTTCCTTCCCCCCGCCCCAGTTCCTTGGAAACTCGTGTTTGGCCAATAAGAACAGCATCGCTGTTAGTTTCCTCATACTCGGAGGAATCTCCTTAATATACCCGAGTAGGCCCAGCAGCGATGTAGAGCTTGTGACTATATCTGTGACCTCACTTGTTATACTAAATACTTTGCTCCAAAAGTCAGTCACCTGAGGGCAGTGCCAGGCAAGGTGTATGAACGTAGCGTCTGGTGCCCGGCATCTCCAGCACCGCCTGCCAGGCTGACGGCCTAACTTCTGGAGTTGCACAGGGGTCCTGTACAATTGGTGCAAGAATTTAAAATGTGAAAGGAGCAGTCTGTAGTTGGGGGAGAGTGATTCTAGCTGGCAGCAGCAATATTGCCACTGTGCCTCTGTGAGTGGATTCTCCAGTGCGGAGTTCCAGAGCTCAATCGCCTGCGGTTTCGTCACTGGATTTTCTCGCTGCATGGAGGCATATAATCAGGTTTGTCCTTTAAATGGTAGTAGAGTAGTGTATCTAGCAGATTAGGGGGGCCCCCATCAGATGCCAGTGGGGGGGCCAGAAACACGTCACCAGGATAAAGGTCTGCAATTGTGGGGAGCCCCATCTTCTCTGCCCTTGGTATATTACCCAAGTCTTGCAGCATAGGGAAGCTCGGGTTCCTGTGTAGTGGGATCGCGGGGGCAAAGATTACTTTGAGTGCTGCTCTTTTCCTCAGTCCATCCCAAGCCCATCTCAAGGTCTCAGCTGTGTCGATTTCGTTGCGTGGAGCTTTGTATTCCTTATGTAAAGCTGTAAGTAACGGCAAGGGGCGAACATTGTTCGTTTCGATAGCAACATGTGGCTGGAACGGCACAGGATAAAGCCAATGCTATAGGAACTGAGCCTGTGCACAGTAAGCATACAGTTTAAAATCTGGGGCCCCAAGCATGCCCTGCATCAGCAGCAGAGTCAAGATTTCCCATGTTATTATAGGTTGCTTGCCCACCCAGATTAAGGAGATCAGGTTAGATCCAAGTCTGCGAAAGAAGGCTTCAGTTATTGGCATAGGTAAGTTAACAAACAAGTAGAGGAACTTAAGCAGTACTCTCATTTTAATGATTGCGATACGCCCAGCTAGTGAATGGGCAGTTTTGTCCAGATTGGAATTTTCTCCTCCAACTAGGACATGGTTCGTTCATAATTCAATTCCAATAGCTCCTTCGTGTCTCTGCTGATCCACACCCCCAAATATTTTACTGGGCCGTTCGCCCATTCCACCGGGAAGTCTAGTGTAAATGTGGGTATGCCCTCTGTGAGCGGCAAAATTACCGATTTTGCCCAGTTCACCTGGCCCCCCCCTGAATGGCCACCAAATGACACCAATTCGCACATCAGAGGGTTCAGATTCTCTGTGGGGTTACACATGTACAGCGTGATGTAGTCTGCATACATAGAGACCACTAAGCCCCTTGATCAGAAGCCGATTCCCCTATGTGCATGATGCTGCCTGAGTCTCGCAGCCAGTGGTTCTGTTGCAATAGCAAATAACATGGGAGATAGAGGACACCCGGGCCCATGGATATTTTGATCTGTCTGGTCACTACGCCATTCACTCTGAGGCGCGCTGTGGGATTAGTGTAGAGCAGCTGTATCTGCCAGATGAACTGCACACTGAAACCAATACCGGCAAGGAGCTTGAATAGAAAATGGCATTCCAAGGTGTCGAATGCCTAAGTGGCATCCAGTAGGGTCGCCACAGCTTGCGTTTTCGGGTGCAGGAGTGTGCATATGGTACAAAGGTTTTGCGATGTGGGTCTGCCTGGGACAAACCCGGACTGGTGTGGGTGTATTATCTCTGGTAGGAGTGGCTGCAACCGTGTGTTGAGCATTATGGCATACATTTTGTTGTCGACATTTATTAATGTGAATGGGCGATATGAGTCGCAATTATTCACTGGTTTGCCTGGCTTTGGAATTGTGATAATCAGTGCTTCGCGCATAGAGAGGGGGGAAGAGTCCCTGTTTCTAGGGCTTCTTCGTGTACCTCGAGTAGGTGGGGTGTCAATAGTAAGGCATACGTTTTGTAAAATGCAGTTGTGAGGCCATCTGAGCCAGGGGCTTTGTCGCTTGGCATGCTCTGAATAGTACGCTCAATATCCTCTGCTGTCAGCTGGACATTTAGATATTCCCTCCATGCTTTGTCTAACCAAATTAATTCTATGGTGTCTCAGTATTTTGTTAGTGTGTCAGTGTCTTAGTGAACCTGGGAGGTATAGAGGTCTTCCTAGAACTGTGTAATGGTATCGCATAAGAGGTTGGGTTGCGTATTAAGTTATGTTATGCTATGTCATTGGGTTTTTATAACGCGCGCAGTTACTCCTGGGAGTGTCCCGGCGCGAGCCTATGAGGTACCAATTAAGAAGAGAATTAAAACAAAGGTTTTGAGCTGTTTCTTGAATTGCCCCAGCTCTTGGATACAGCGCAAAGAAAGAGGCAAGGAATTCCAAGCCGTGGCTGTCCTAACGGCCAGAGATCTGCCCCCCATTCTTTGAAGGCGCACACAAGGAATTTGCGCAAGCAGCTGAGATGACGATCTCAAGTGTCTGGTAGGCATGTAGAAAGCAAAGCCCTTTCTAAGGTATATAGGTCCTCCAGCATACAAAGCACGATGCGCTACAACCAGGGCCTTAAACTCAACACGTTTCTTAACCGGAAGCCAGTGCAGCATACGCAGATGATGCTTGACACTCTTTCTAGTCAACTTAGATTAGTTGTCCAGGAGTTTTGGTATGTAAGCGGATACTTTGAGCTTTTTTAATATGGTCACAATGGTTTGCCCAGGTCTATTGCCCTTGCCGAACTGATGGGCTTTGGCGTATTTAGCGGTACAAAAGGGGGTGGTGATGGACGGAGCATCAGAACCAATCAAACACTCACACCTAGTCAACAGATCTGGGTTTGATCCATCATCGTTCTTTAGCCCACTCTGCCACCCCAGTTCAGACATGGCCATATGCAAATCAGTCTGACCCTGGGCCTCATGGGAACAGTCCAGCCCGAACTGCCAAGCCATGCCTTCCCTGGACCGGAAACAAGCTTCCTAGGACCGGTTTCTGGCATTTTAGCCGTCTTCAGCCAGGCTTGCTTGAATCCAGTGGCATAGTGAGCAAGGGACTCACGTCTGAGCATACCCTGCCAACTTATGGCGAACAAAGCGGTACAAAAGGGGGTGGTGATGGACGGAGCATCAGAACCAATCAAACACTCACACCCAGTCAACAGATCTGGGTTTGATCCATCACCGTTCTTTAGCCCACTCTGCCACCCCAGTTCAGACATGGCCATATGCAAATCAGTCTGACCCTGTGCCTCATGGGAACAGTCCAGCCCGAACTGCCAAGCCTTGCCTTCCCTGGACCGTGCTCTCCATGCCACTGGAATCAAGCTATCCTGGCTGAAGAGGGGTGAAACCCCGAAACCGGTCCTAGGATGCTTGTTTCCAGTCCAGGGAGGACCTGGCTTGGCAGTTCGGGCTGGACTGTTCCCATGAGGCACAGGGTCAAGACTGATTTGCATATGGCTGGGTTCAAACTGGAATGGCATGGTGAGCAAAAAAACTATGGATTTAGGCCCAGATCTCTGTACTGGGGTGAATGTATGACATTGTTCTGCATTCTGTCCATCAATTGTTGTTTTAGCCTTTGGCGTATTTACCCAGAAACCTCACCTCTCTGTCTGCCTCTTCATTGTATGACGTCACCAGCTTCCTGATGCTCGCCAGCAAGCTCAGGTCCTGTGAATGGTAGTATTCACTTTCCTTGAGTTTAATGTCCTTTTCTATGTTATCTAGTATGTGCCTGATGGACTTGAGGACACCTGCTTGTTAAGCTATGCAGGCCCCGCCTAATCACCACTTTGAAGGCCTCTCAGACAGTTGCAGGGGAACGCATGGACTCCGTGTTCAACTCAAAGTATGTTATTATCTCAGCTCTAATTTCTTCCCAGAAGACTTGATCTAGCAGCGCCTTTGGTGGGAGTCGCCATCTGAAGCTCTTGGCAGTGTGTTGGGGAGCGTGAGTTTTAGTAGGACTGGGGCATGATCTGATAGGGAGTGTGGCATATGATTGATGTCCCAGGTGGTAGCATCTTTGGTTAACAGTCAAAAATCTAGACAGGACCATGCGTTGTGGTGTGCCGTGATGCATGTGCCTGCATGCTCTTCTGGGTGCATCTGTCTCCAGATATCTACCAGGTCCCCGTCGCCCATGTTGGATTTTACCTATACCGCGGCTTTTGGGTGCAGGCTGCAAACCGCACCCATCCGATCTCTCATGTCGTCCAGTACAATATTATAATCTCCGCCCCAGATGATTGTTTCGTTCCTAGTTTTCAACACTTCCGCCCACACTCTGCAGTAAAAGTCCAGGACGTCAGTGTTGGGGCCGTATACTGCCACCAGTGTGAGTTTTTGCCCCCTGGCATACCCATCTGCTATGACATATCTGCCCTCTGGGTCTGTACGAGTGGTCTCAGATACCCATCCTATGTCTTTATGAATCAGAATGGCTAAACCCCTTGAGTAGTTTGCCTCATAAACATGTTCCCTTCTCCTCGAGCACAGCCTAGAGCTTGTTGCAGCAGTGAGGTGGGTCTCTTGTAACAAACACACGTCTATGTCGTGCTGGGCTAGGTAGGATTGCACTAAACGCGCTTTTCTGTAGTCTTTTAGTACCCATATGTTCCAAGTGAGGAATGTTAAAGCCGTCATGTCCAATCATGTAGTGTGGTTAGTGGCGCGGTTGTGCTGATAATAGTGCTTAGGTGTTGTAGTTTATTGGCTCCAATCTGGTCTAACAACTGAAGCTTAGAAGGCCTCTCTGTAAGTCGTGGCAAGGCTACATGCTGAACGGGTAGTGGCTTGAGAAGGCTATCGTTCTGTATATCTTGGTGACCTGCCAGATTAACAACATCTACAATACCTCCCCACCCACACCAACCCCCCCATCAGATTGTGTCCCCTTTCCCATCCCCACCCTCTCAACCACCCAGTATAACGTTGCATTACAACAGAGAGAGAAGGAAGTGCACCCATTAGGGGCGCAGCTTCGCTTGCGAACTCCCTCACCGTAGTTGGTAAGGTGGCCAAAGAATTAGGTGTCCCGTGGGCATTTCATAGCATGTATTTCAGGAAAGGGAGTCAAAACATCACAGAGAGGCAACAAGAGGTTTTTGTGCAGTTCAATGTTCTGTTGGCAAGCGGCCGATTTTAAAAGAGATAAGCTAGTTAATCATTGTCACTTAAGGAGCCATCCACTTTCTGTCCAGATGGAGACAAGTTGGCACACTTTTGTCGGGAAAAGTTCTTTGTGAATTACATCGCTAATTTTACATCCGTGAAGACGTGTTGTGTCCCTTCGTGAGTGACGTGTAGTTTTGCCAGGTATAAAAGAGCATAAGGGATGTCTACCTTTTGCAGGAGGCGTTTCACTGGGATGAACTCTCTGCGAGCTGCTTCGAACCTTAGGGTGAAATCGGGTTAGAAAGCTATTGTGTAACCTTGGTGTTGTATAGCGCTCCACTCTCGGACCATATGCAGTATTCTGCCCCGAACTCTGTAATTTAGTATGCGCTCTAAGATAGGCCTTGGTGTAGCTCCAAAAGGCATTTTTGGGCCCTGCGAGCGATGGGCCCTTTCTACTATAAAAACTACATAGAGCTCCGTGCCAAAGAGGTCTTTCAATGAGGATATCACATATTGCTCCTTTGACACCACTGCTGTTGTCTCCGGCACCCCCTCAATGCGCAGATTGTTACGCCGAGAGTGGGCTTCGAGGTACTCATTTTTGGCTCACATTACCGAAAGGATATTTTCCATTTGGAGCATTTGTTACTTAGTGTCGGTTTGAAATTCTTGCGCATCTTCAGCTTTGTTTTCCAGCGTTTTCCAGCAGTCATGCTTATCGACCTTGCGCTTAACTTGGTCCAGCCGTGCCGTCAGAGCATCAAGCTTCCCATCAATGGCGCGAATGCTGGACTGCATGTCCAATAGTATGTTGCAGGTGTCTGCATCTGGCTACTCCGCAGTCTCCCCCGCCGTCCCATCTCCTTCCTGTGGCACTTCGGTTTCCGTGTGCCTGGTTTGCCGTTTTGCGTCAACATGTTATTTGCCCTGCCTGGCGTCTGTTTTCCCCATTCTGCAGCCTTACAGGCACGCTTCTCCAGCGTGTCCCGCGCCTCCAGATCCGCACCGCCCTCTTCGGACGTGCTCCCTGGTCAGTGCTCCGGCTTTGGGTATGTGGCAAGTGTGGGTGTTGGCGCACCCATCACTAATTTAGGCTGGTGCGCACGGCGGGGAACAGCCACGAAGCACGTGCAAGCAAAGCCTCATTTAGTACTCACGGCCTGAGCAGTCCACTATGGCAGCATCCGCGCAGGCGCTCTTTCCTGGTCACACACAGCCCGTCCGAGGCACCCACTTGCCGATTCCATCCGCTGAGTGTCTCGAGCGCCTTGGAAATAGCCGCGGACTCCCCCGCAGCACTGGGTATAGACCTTGCGTCCCTGCAGACAACACTTCTCCTGCGGTCTGCCCCAGATTGTCACCTGTGGAGAGCTTCTCTTCTCACCGGGATCTCCTAGCCGTGGGTGACCTAAACTTCCACCTCGACAACGGCAACAACCCCGACTCCACTGCTCTCCTCGAAAACCTCTTCAACCTAGGATTGAAGCAGCTCATCAACACACCCACCCAGAGCAGGCCACACCCTCGACCCCATCTTCGCGGGAGGAACCAACCTCCGCTTCCACCACACCACTAAGCCCCCCTGGACCGACCACCACTGCGTCCACTTCACCACACCACTAAGCCCCCCTGGACCGACCACCACTGCGTCCACTTCACCTTCAACACCACCACCGCACCCAAGCCCGCCCTACGCCCACCACAAAGGAACTGAAGTAAAGTCACAGAGGAACTGCTAAACACCACCCTCCTTCAGGACCTCCTCCTCCCCCCCCCCCCCCAGCGCCACAACCGACTCCAACTCCGGAGCCAAGGAACTCCACCGCTGGATTACCTGCTGCGCCGATAAGCTCACACCCCTCCGCCGCCCCACCAAAAAAAAACACCCGCCGAAAGCAGCCTCGTTCACCACAGAACTTCAAGAAGCCAGGCGCTCCTGCAGACAACTACAGAAAACCTGGCGTAACCTTAAAACCACAGAAGCACAGGATGACCACAAGAGCGCCCTGAAGGAATACCACCAGCGCATAAGAGAGACTAAATGGACCTTCTTAAGAGACAAAATCCAGGCCAACGCGACCAACACCAAGGAATTGTTCAGCGTCAACCAGCAGCTCGCAAAACCCACCTGCAAAGCCACGGACGTCACACCTTCCCAGGAACTCTGCGACAAGCTCAGCTCCTACTTCCACCTGAAGATAAAAGCTCTCTACGACAACTTTAACAAACCAACGACGAACACCACCCCCCTCTTCCGACCACCGCCGATAAGCAGACCATCACGTCCTGGAAACCCGCGACCATCGAATGCATCACAGCTACCATGAAAAGAACCCACTCCGGAGCCCTTACGGACCCCTACTCACCACACATCTTCCACAGGGCCACCATCGCAAACGAACAGGGACACATCAACGCCTCCCTCAGATACAGCATCTGCCCAGACGACTGGAAACGGTCGGAAGTAAAACCCCTCCTCAAGAAACCATCAGCCGACCCTACGGACCTGAAAAACTACTGGCCCATCTCCCTCACCCAGACACTCGTAAACACTCAGCTGACTGCCTTCATAGAAGAGAACTCCATCCTGGACGCCTCCCAGTCAGGATTCCGCAGCAATCACAGCACCAAGACCACTCTCCTCGCCGCCACCGACGACATCCGCATGCTACTCAACTCAACTGCGGCCCACATCCTTCTACACCCCGCCTCAGCCTTCGACACCGTTTCACATCACACTGTAGCATCCAGACTACACGACGCAGGAATTCAAGGAGCCGCACTCGGCTGGATCCAATCCTTCCTCTCCGGCAGAACCCAGAGAATCAGACTCCCCCCCCCCCCCTCTCCGAACCAACGGACATCAACTGCGGAGTACCCCAGGGATCTTCACTCAGCCCCACGCTCTTCTTCATCTACATGGCCCCCCTCGCCGCCATCGTCAGGCAGCATGGGCTCAGCATTGTATCCTAAGCCGACGTCACCCAGCTCATCCTCTCGCTCATGATGAATCCTGAAGACACCAGACTATTTCCAGGAAGGCATAAAGAACGTGGCAGCCTGGATGAAGGACAGCTGCCTGAAGCTAAACTCAGAGAAGACAGAGGTCCTCATCCTTGGTTCCTGCACCTTCGCCTGAGAGAACACCTGGTGGCCATCCACCCTCGGGAGCCCACCCAGGCCTACAGACCACGCTATGAACCTCGGCGTCATCCTAGACTCCTCCCTTTCCATGAACCACCAGATCAACGCCGTCGCCTCCACCAGCTTCAACTGCCTTTGCATCCTGCATAAGACTTTCAAGTGGATCCCCCCCCCCCCGACTGCAGAAGGACCGTCACCCACACACTCATCACCAGCAAACTAGACTACGGCAACGCCCTCTACGCCGGAATCAACAAAACTCTCCTGTATAGACTCCAGACCATCCAGAACGCCGCAGCCAGACTCGTCCTCGGGACACCGCGCCATGGGCACATGACCCAACACCTGCGAGGCCTCCACTGGCTCCCCATCAAGAAGAGGGTCACCTGCAAACTCCACACCCGCGCCTACAAATCCCTACACATCATCGGACCCAAATACCTCAACGAGAGACTATCCTTCCATGTACCCAAGAGGAACCTCCGCTACGCCGACCTCGCCATGGCAGAGGCCCCCCGCACCCGCAGACACAGAACCGTCGGGAGAGCTTTCTCCTACATCGTAGCCAAGACGTGGAACGAGCTCCCTGTGAACATCAGATGCTCCTCAACCCTGCACACGTTCAGTAAAGGCCTCAAGACCTGGCTCTTCAACTAATACCGGAGACGCCCCCAGCGCCTTGAGACCCTCACGGGTGAGTAGCGCGCTATACAAGCCCCCTGATTGATTGGGCGCGCACACCACTGCAACTCAGGTCGCCGTCTGGCTGGCAGGCACTGATTGCGCAGGGGGCGGAGGGGGACAAGCCCAGCGCTCTGCGCTCGCTAGGCCCCTATAACCCAGCTCTGCTCTTCAGTTCAGGTAACTTGGGGGTGGGGGGGGGGGAAATCACCAGCAATCCGTCCAGCAGCCTCGGATCAGGATCCCCGAGGCCCGTTCACAGGTCCGAGAGCTGCTCCGCTCTCACGACCCTACGGCAGTTCTCAGTCGATTTACGTGCCGATTTCACCTTCCGATGTGTCGTCCTCGCCTCCTCTCCTGATATTTAACTTTTTTTTATTGCGGATCGCTCCAGTACACCGCAGGTAAATGGAGGATATTCTTGGTGGCCGGCAGAGCCCTCTCAGTGAGGGACCCATCTTGCTGCTCGGCTTAGCCACGCCCCTATTATGCATTTAATTTCAGCAAAATAAAAAGTCACCCGTCCACTCATAACTTGGACTTTTCAGGGTCAGTTCCCAATTCTTTAGCACCATGAACAGGTTTCACCCTTCTGGCCACCCTTCCCAGATTACAAATTCTTCTGTCCTGGGTCTTGACTGCATTGCAAAAGAGCTTGGTAATCTTCATAGATTTAGGGAATTTTGAGCTCTCTTTATGACCAGTGGGAGCTCTCACCCTAACACATTCACCCAGTTTAAAAAGTATTAGATTGGTTCTGGTTATACCATTCACACTAACCTAGAGTCGGGTCTCCGACCTCTGAATAGTTCAAATGGTGTCATATTGGTGGACTGGTGCAGAGTGAGGCGATCAACTTCCAACCTGTTCATTATTTTCTCCCTCCAACACAATCCGTTGGCCTTTGCTAATTGGATACCTTCTTTAAGGGTTTTGTTAAACTGCTATACTACCCAATTTGTCTCTGGTTGGTAGAGAGCACAGAGTTTGTGTCTTATACCATTGCGATCTAGAAATTCCATTATTTCTCTTGAGCAAAATTGTGTCCCATTATCAGTTAGCATGAATTCTTCCACAAGAAATTTGATTACAGCACTAGAACTGGTATCTGACACTATTTTAATATCTGGCCTCCTTGAGAAGGGATCAACCACTACTAATATAAAAGTAGTATTCCTTTCTCCTGACAACAGGCCAATTATGTCCAAAGCTACATCTATCTAGGGCCACTCAGGTAATGTATGACACAACATGGTTGGAGTGTAGTAAGCTGGCTCTGTATATACCAAAGTAAGGTATAGTGTGCAGAGTCCAGTTGAACCCCAAAGGTAGGCAGAAGTAAAACTAGATAATATCTTACACTCTGTTTGTGGTAGTGTGGGCGAGCAGTAAGGCTTTATCAGAGGGTAGTGTTCAGCATTTATTGTACACACTCAGGCAAGAAATGATGTCACACACTCAAAGAATGAACTTAGATCACTTTTGTTTGTATAAAAATATTATTTAGTGGTTTTATTTCTAGAACCAAGCCAGGCCTGGTGCAGGTAAGTGAAAGAATACTTTTGCAGGTAAAATGCAGTGAAATACAAGTTGAATGCAGTTGGATTGGCTTACATTTAAGTCATTGGTTTATAAAACAGTTTGAATTAAGTTTGTTACTTTTCCGATTACCTTTTAAGTTACTTTTTCTACTCAGTGTACCATACCTCGATATCACACTGGGACATTTCCTAGAGAAAAGGTAAGTAAACCTCTTTTTGTAAATTTGCATTTTTTAGATTTTCATACAAGCTAACTCTACACTTAAAAATTTCTCACAGAAAACCACTCAATACAATCAAATGGGAGAAAACAGTGTTATCGGTTTAGCAGTAAATACTTAGGTTTTGGAGTTGGTATTCAGGTTAGGCCCAGGGTTACCCAGGGTCAAGGATGCACTCTCAGAACACCTTCAGAGGCACTAGTGCGGCCGGGTGCAGAGTGCTGAGGCCCAATGTTATCCAATGAGTAATAGCGAGCCTCCGATTGGTGGCTTATCACGAGTAGGCCACAAGGTTGTGGGAGCAAAGCTCCTGGACTTAAGCTCAAGGTGCACCCACAGGGGCGGCCGGGTGCAGGGTGCTGTTTTGGCATCAGGTGCCCTGTTTTCAATGGGAGTTGCTGGTTTGTGATTTTGGACGCAGGCTCAGTCCAGAAAGCCCTCTGGGAGGAACCAAGAGCTGGGCCGGTAACTTGGAGAGCTCGGGCATATAGGTGCACCTCAAGTTCTCTTCTTCAGGGCGCAGGGTGGCTGGATGCATGGGTGTATTTTGAGGTCGGATTTCACCTTACTAGGCCATTCACAGTTGGGGGCTCTCTTTGCAGAGGCTGCAGACGATGTCGGAGAGTCCAGGAGGGGTCAACCCACGGTGGACTCACTCTGGAGCGCTGGGGGACCATGCTGGGACCAGTGGGCCACCCAGATTCGGGCCGTAGGCGTTAGGTGCAGTGGTAGTTCCAGATGTCGTGTTTCTTTGTCCTCGGCAAGCTCAGAGTCTGTCTTGGGAGTTTCTTTTGAACAAAGCTGCTGTTTACGGGAAATCCAGTGTTTGTTGAAGGCAGTCAGTTCTCCCAAGGCTTCTGGAGATTGCTGGCTGCAAGACAAGGAGACTTTTTGCACAACCCCCTGGAAACTGCAGACGGGCCGTAGGGCTGGGGCCAAGTCAGTTCTTCTCTGCCGGGAGTTTTTCTTTCGTCCTTCTTCGTAGGTTGTGGGAGTCTGCCTTCTTGGCTCAGGGCTGCTCCCTAAAAACTGTATTTAGGGGGCATTTCAAGGGTCTCAAAGTCAGTAGCCAATGGGCTACTGACCTTAGGGAAACTACACCCTTGATGTGCTCACCCCACGTGGGGGAGTGGGCACAATCACTAATCCGGATTGGAAAGTGCCTGCCATTTGCAAGATGGCAGGCACTGAAGAGTGGGCTTCACCTCGCCTCCCTCACCTGAGGGGTGGGGTTGGCAGAGGTGGGCACACCTTCTGGGCTGCTCTAATTGTTCCCGCTGAATTTGAGGGGAGACAGGAAGGGGACCTGCTCCTGATAGCAGGAGAGGCTGGTGGTCACATTACAAAGGTGACAAGACATTTGAAGCTCCCTTGCCACATATGGTCCTTCCTGACCTGGGGGGAGGTGTGAATACCTCTGCCCATGAAAGGCTTTGTTTCTGGGTTCAGGGAGCAAAGACTCTCTCCCCAGGGGTCCAGAAACTTGTCCCGTGGTGGCAGGCTGGAGTTTACCAGTCAGGGAAACCACCAGAGACTGGTCATTTTTCAGGGGGCATCTCTAAGATGCCCCGAGTAAATGGTATAATAAATCTCACACTGGCATCAGTGTGGGTTTATAATGCTGAGAAGTTTGCTACCAAACTTCCCAGAATTCAGTAACGCCATTATGGTGCTGTGGAGATCGTAATGACAAACTCCCAGACCACATACTCTTTAGGGCTTTACTGCACTTACAATGTCCAAGAATCAACTTAGACACTGTAGGGGTACAGGGCTCATGCAACTGTACCCTCACCAGTGGTATAGTGCACCCAGCTAGAGGGATACCTTACCTATACCATAGGGAGTGGGTTGCAGGTATGGCACACAGGTATCTTTACCATGTCGACTCTTCACCTTTCTCTGCACCAAAACACGCAGCCCGCAATGGCAGTGTGTGTGTATTAAGTTACAGGACCTCTAAGGGTGGCACAATATGTGCTGCCGCCCTTAGATGGTACCTTTTACAAGGGATTTACATGTGGCCAGAGAGGTGCCAATTGGGGGTAGAAAGGTACAGTTTTGGGAAAGAGCACAGGCCCTGGGAACCAGATTGGCAGGGACCCAGGGAACATCAAGTCAAAGAGCATCAGAAATCTGGGGGGGGTTACTGCAATAGACACCCAGCTTCCTACAAAGAGTTTAGGACCTTATCACTGGCTGAGCAAGACCGTCTTTAACCACCCTTTCCACCACAACATCTACCCCAGGCCACCAAAGGTCCTGACGCAATCTCGGTTTTGTTTTTTTGATGCCAAAATGGCCCTCATGTGTCAGTTCAAATAATCTTATTCTCAGATTGGTAGGGGGTATCAACTTAGTGCCTCTGAACAAGCAACCATCCAATTCTAACAACTCTTTCCTGATTGTCCAGTGCAGTCTTATTTATTCAATTTTCTTTTCTGAGCCTCAACCTTTAACTAATCTCTAAAACCTTTCTTAGGGAGGGGTCTCTGTTGAGTTCTGGTTTCCAACTACTCTTCTCAGTAGCACCTTTAGTGATAATACACATTTTCCTGGTGAATATCATCATCCTGGTTCCTGTACATCTCATCTTCATATTTATCATCAGTTTCTATTACTAAGCGTGACAGTGAATAAGCGGTACAGCTTTTGATCTTGGGGACAGGAGGTACCTCAAAGCTCAATTCTTGCAAATTTACCAACCACGTTTTGATTCGGCTGGAGCTCTCCATCAAGCCTTTCTTTGTAAATACCTCTTTAAGCGGTTTATGGTCTGTTCCTAAATACTTTCCCCCAGATGAAATCTTTTAATTTATTGGGTATATTCTGCTGGTCTCAGTGCTCTAGAAGCAAAGGCAATAGTTTGTTCACCAGTATGGTCTCCCTGTAAGAGAACTGCTACTAATACTTTAGAGCTAGCATCAGTTGATATTATGGTGTTCTTCCCAGGTACAAGCTACCTCAAACCGGGTGTGCTAGGCATGGCTTTTTTAATATCCACAAACTCTCCCTCACATAACTCAGCCCAGGTGTACATTACATTCTTTTTGCGTAATGTTCTCATTTGTAAGGTGTGGCCAGCAAAATTATTTATAAACTCTATAAACCACCATTTCCAAGAACTACTTCAGTTCATCCTTGTTTTTGGGTGAAGTCAAGTTCAATATGGAGGTCAAAAGTTATTTTTTGGGTGTATGCCCCAAGAAGAAATCGAATGTCCCAAATAATTGATGTCTGCACACTTAATTCTACATTTCTACCTTTTTACTATCGCCCACATTCCTTAAACGTGTTGAGCACTAGAGGCAGCCTCTCATCATGAGTTGCCTCAGTCTCACCAAAAATAAGTACGTCATCCTGGTAAAAGAACACCCTGGGAACATCAGCTAGAATAGATGACATGACACTCTGGAAAACCTAGTCACAAGGCCAAACAGCATCCTATAAAATTTGTAAGCCCCCATGGTCGATTTCTTAGGGCGAGGCTGCCGTCCTCTAGCTCGTTTCTCTCCTCTCACGCTGGGCTGTGATTTAGGCAGCGGCACACCTTTCCAATACGCCTCTAACCACGTCCAGGCATCTTCTGGCGTGCTGCAGAAATGGGTGGAGCCATCTAATATTATTCAGAGACTGGCCTGGAACAGCAAGGAGTAATGCAATCCCGCCTCACGAGGGGCCTTTTTAACGGCTCTCTGCGCCTGCACTTTAGCGGTGAAGTCGGGGAACATGGACACTCTACTGTTGCCCAACGTGTATGGGCCGTGAGTTCGCGATTGCTTCAATATGGCATCCCTGTCTTTATAGTGAAGTAGGTGAGAGACGAATGGTCTGGGGGGCCTCCCCGGGGCCGGCGCTCCGACCTGGCACTCTGTGTGCCCTCTCCAAGGCAAAGAACTGAGTCACCATGCCAGCCGGCATCACCCCCTGTAGCCATTTTTCCAAAAAAAGAGACCATATCGGATTCCTCCAAATTTCCGGAATCCCCACTACACGTAAATTGTTGCGCCTGTTCCTTCCTTCAACATCTTCTGCTCAAGTTCGGCCACTCTGTGCGAGATCATGCATCAGAGCAAACCCCTGCTTTTGTTCCAGCACTAGTGTCTTGAGGGAGGTCTCAACCTCAGTGAACCTGTCTGCCCCACCGGCACTGCTCAGATGTCCTGCTGCAATTCTGTGTCTGGGGTTTGACTGCCAACCAGCCCGATACTACTCCCCCGTCTCCTCTGTGCAAGGTTACAGTGCGTCCCTGGCGTGCTCCCTACTCTGCCTCAGAGGCCCCCCAGGCACTCGGGGCTAACAGTCGCAGTTCCTGCTTCACCAAAGTCCAGCGGGGCACGCAATGAGCGATCCCGGTCCCTCTCTTCCAGATCCTTCCGGCTTTCAGGGTGGGGGGGGGGGGGGGGGGGGGGGGGGGGGGTCAACCACGCTCCCAGTCTACTTTTCCAGGGTGGGGGGCCCAGACCACATGCCCCTCCCAAACATCGCCACCTCACCTCTGTCCTCCGCCACGTGCACCAGGAAGGCACCCCAGGTCCGGCATGCCATTGCCCAGTGTCGCCAGGCTAGTGAGCTCCATCGGAGCCGGTGCCCACCACCTGCGTTGCTCAATGGTGCCCGCAGCACCTCCTCTTCACCTGCTGGGTGGCATGCTCCCCGCGCCCCCCTCTTCTTGGCCCCTTAGCCCCACCTGCAGAGGGAGCCACCACAAATGCGCACCGCAGACCAGATTTGGGAAAGCCCTCCTGGCAGCCGCTCCCTTTCAGGCCTGTACGGAGCCTCAGGGCCCACTGTCCGCTGCCCACAGGTGGCGCCGCAGGGGTCCAGAGTGCACACCCCGCCACCGCCTACCTCCAGCCCAGGCACCACAGCTGCCCAACTACCGATCCTCAATGTGGGTGCAGGCACCGGATCGCAGGCATCACTCGGGAGTAGTAGGACAGAGCTCACTCCTCAGGGCCCCCCGGGGGTCCGCAGCCAGCCCACCACACTCCATCCGCCTCCAGTCGATCCAGCACCGAACCCGGCAGCACCGTTCTCCGCTGCTCCGTCGTCTGCCTGCAAAGCCCCAGGCCGCGCCACTCCTACGCACACCAGACCTGGTCACTCCAGGGCCCGCCGCACCATCTCGTGAGTGCTCTGGGTCCCAAGGCATGCAGCTCGCCGATCCCTCTCCGCACAGCTCAATGGAGCCGCATCGCGCCAGCCGGCTCTTCTTCCCTGCTTTAGCTGCCAGCGCGCGATCGCGGAGTGCCCACACCTCCGGTATGGATCGGAGTTGCCCCAGAGTGGTCAAAAACAGGATTAGTGAGGAACCGGGGCGGAGCCTTGCTAATATGCGGCTGTCATGTCTGAGTTCCTGGCCAAAAAAAGGAGAGTTAAAGGCTTGGCATGTAGTTCTAAATGCCAAGTTGAAGTGGCACTAAACTACACAAACCAACACTGCAGTGGCAGGCCTAAGACAAGTTTGAAAGGCTACTTCTGCAGGTGGCACATCCGTGCTGCAGGCCCACTAGTAGCACTTCATTTACAGGCCCTGGGTATATGGCATATCTATTTACAGGGGAATTACAAGTAAACTAAATCTTCCAAACGGGTGTAAACCAATCATACTATGTTTAAAGAGAGCTCATGCACTTTAGCACTGGTAAGCTGCTCTGAATGCTTAAGTCAACAAAAAGAGGGTCTTAAAAAGAAGAGGAGGAAGGTAAAAAGTTTGAAGTAAGCCTGTAAAGAGGGCCATTTTACAGCAATATTTTAATTTATCAGATTTTAGATTTACCTGTACTTTTTTCATGCCAGTAGAGAGAAATGCGTATTTTGCCCTAAAGCTTGCAGTTGAAGAGTTATCTGATCTACCTCCTAACTGACACATACAGGCTTCTGCACACTCGGTCATAAAACTTTGCATTTCAACAAAGACACATAGTTGCCCAATTATGAATAGTTCAAGGTGCACAACAGTGAACCATTCACGAAATGATTCAAGGCATTTGGACTTTTCTGTAGTGTGCAGAATAATGAAACAGTAAGTGCAAATCATTTGAAGTATCTCCACCACTTCAGCCCACATTTATTTTCCCCCTCAAGTTTGTGGTGATGCCCTCAGAGGGGATAGAACCAAAGATAATTTTCCTCATGTCCAATGTGGTAGGAGACATGGGTAGACAAACATTCCAGCTTCTCTTCTCAACGGCTGCAGTCTTTTTGCCCTTTCCTAACAAGATCTTGCCTTATGTTCTGAAAAGCTATCCCTCATCCCCTAACCCAATTCTTTGGGCCCACCTCGGTCATGTGGTGGGCTGAACAGACATTACCACCAAGAACATTCTGTTATCTGTTTTAGGAAATTGGATTACTGGTTGAGGGTGGTGGAACCCTACTCACACAAGCACCCCCCCCCCCCCAAATTAACCTGTGCTCAACCCTCTGGTAGCTTGGCACAAAAGCAGTCAGTCTTAACTTGGAGGCAATGTGTAAAGTATTTAAGCATACTTCAAACAGTAATAAAGTAAAAACAAAAGAGAAAAACCACAACAATTTACAAAATTGAGTAAAATGTAATAACTTATTTGAGACCAAACCAACAAAAATCTAATCAGTTGAACAGGAGATATCTAATTCACAAATTTTAAGGCAAAATAGTGCCTAGAAGCACAAAGCACCAACTGTGGTTATATGATCACGCAGGACCGGGACTAAGTTACAAGTTCAGGCTGAATGACATGGAACTTGGCCAGATACAGGGACTAAGTTAGGCCTGCTGAACGAAGTACCTTAAAAACTGGTTGTGAGGCGTTGCGAGGTCTTGCGTCGAGGAAACGTCGTACAGATGCAGTTCTGAAGAGTTGCAAGGCTTCGCTGTGGAGTCCTGCATCGTCATTGAGGATGCTGTCGCAATGGACTTGGGATGTGAAGTTCTGCGTTGTCGTTGAGGAGGTCATTGACATTGACTAGACGCTGGCTATGCGAAGGCAAGCGTTGAGGATGCATCGCGCAGCAGCGTTTCTGTAGCAGAGTTGTGGGGAGATGCGCCAGCTCCAACCACAAGACCAAAGCTGGACTGCCAGAGCACCTTCAGACCCACATCCAAGTGTTTAAGACCGGAGTAGCACCACTTGGGAGGGGGTAGGACTCGCAGCAGGTAGAATCTAGGTGCTGGGTTCATGGTGATTGGAGCCTTTTCTGTCCCAGAGGTTCTGATCAAGAGGCCAGCCAATTAGCCTTTGGAGTCAATCTGGTGGTGGGTTCAGGATGCAGGTCCAGCCCCTTCACTCAAGCTGCAGGGCAACAGAATAGCAGTCTTTTTTTGCAGAGCAGCATCGTAGTCCATCTGCATTTTCCACAGGTGCAATGGTGTACTGAAGATTTGGGTCCGAGGGTCCATTATTTAGACCTTGTGCCCACATTAGTAGAAGGTTCTAGAGGCTTCCACCCCTAGAGGTTCTTGGAATTACCTGCCTCCCTGCCCTGGCCCCAGCTTCTCTGGAGGGTCACAAAACACTAGTGCCCAAACCTTTGAGTACGCTCTGGTAGATCCTTTATGATGTGCAAGTAGGATAGGTGACATCTCCTCCTCCTCCTCCTCCTCCTCCTCCTCCTCAACAAGTCTGAGTTGGCTCATCCTGCAAACCGCTATTCTTTTTTGTGTTGTTGTCTGGGAGCATTACACAAAGACTAACTGCTGCTACACCTAATCATCTGACCCAGGATAGTGGCACCAAATGGAGAGGACAAGGAAATACAAACTTACTAACCGTGGCTTTTTCAGGATTGTGACTTAAAATCAGACTTTACCATTAAGGGGGATTTGAAATTACATTTCTTTAGATACCAAACTCAAAATGCTACTTTCTCCCAATTGAAAGTTGTTACTTATTAAATGTTGGGTCCAAGATCAGTGTGGTCAAAATTAGGTTTCTGGCTTTGTTTTAAAAAAAAAAAAAAAAATTAAACAAAGTAATTTTCCTCAAAAATAGATTTTTTTAACTCTTAGATAGTGGCTTGTAAGAGGCCATAATCATTCATTCATTAATTCTTGTAAACTTCACATCTACAAGTCTGCTGGACTCGAAAATACCACCAGATCCCTCATTTTCCTTACACTTCTTTCCCCAACAACCTGGAAGACAGCGTGAGGAGGACAGGAACTTTACCCCACCATATTACTAGCTGATTTGAGGTACAAGGTACTTGTCCATATTTGTGTGGATTTTGTTTTGCCCCATATGTTTTTGAAGCTATTAGTCGGAAAATCTAGATAGTTTGATTATAGAAGTACATATGTTCCCTGGGTTTTGGTTTGTATCATGGGTTCACATATGCCAAGAGGCTCCATCCATAGGGTGTTGGCGAATGTTGTAAAGAGGTAGCTTTTGAGGATTTTATAAGGCTTTTACCTGCTGTGCCTGCAGCCAGAGCAAGGATCCCTGGCAATCCCGTTGAAGTGCACTTTCCCTAACTCCTTTTATAATTTTAAAATGATTCATACAGCCAACCTACAACTAAGGTTTCTTGGCAATAGACAGAGTTCAAGAAACAAAATAATGAAACAGGAGTTAAGTCTTAGAATAGGCTTGTAAGAAAAGCTAGGTTTTTCAGCGAACGTCTAAAATTAAGGAGCCTGGACTCAAAACAAAGTTGATCTGAATGCGAATTCCAGAAACCTAGGGGAACAGATCGAAATAAGGCAGCCTCCAAATCAAGATTAAGTATTTAGGAACCTCCAGGGAATTGGGCGTAAAAGAACAGACAGCGGGCTAGGTTATAAATTTGTCCCTTCTGGGAAATGATGCAAGAAGTTATCTTGAAAGGATCTGAATGCAATGCATAGTGTTTTAAACTGAAGCACTGCTTGAAAGGAAGCCAATGTAGAAAATGGAGCAAAAGGGTGTGAATGGGCAAATTCATGCGCTTACAATTATACGCTTGAACCACTTGGAGCTTAAGTAAGCAAACCTAAATACAGTGAGTTGGCATAATCCAGCCTTGAGCCAATTAAGTCTCTAGCCATAAGGAGTTTAAAACGGTATTCCCTGAGGGTTCTAAGGTGGAAAGAACATGTGAATACCAGTAAGGAGATCTGTGCTGCCAAAGTGAGGTCTTTATCTGTTTTTACCCCCTAGACGTTTCAGAGGGAGCTGGGGTCGGCAGAAAGCCATTTTACCAGCCAATATGGGACAAGCCAAAGATCGATATTGCCATTGATTTGCAGTATTTTTATTTGGCCAGCATTTAATTGTAAGAAATTGCTACCCATCCAACTCCATACAAAGCTCAGGAGTTGTTGAAAGGATGAGTGGGAGACAGGCTTATTATACAACGCAGATATGTCTGTGTGATTGGCATACAACTAAATGTTAAAAGCTTTCTTTCCTAGTGCTTTGGCTAATGGACTCACTTAAGTAGTGAAAAGGTAAGGGGTGGTTGAAAAGAATACTAAGGAACCCCTCAAGTGACAGGGATTTTTTTCAGTGCCAAATAGGGAGGGGCATTTAACTGCAAACAGTCATCAATTTTATGAAGTTGCATATATTAGCCATGGAAGCATTACATATAGAAAAAGACCTGTTTAGTGTACAGGATACTAGGTAAAGAACACTTACAAACCACTTCTTCACTACTTCGTATAGACCTGTGACAACAGAAAGTTTACGCATTTGGTATACCTTTTTGTGCTTCAAGATCCTTTGACCCCTTCTATTGTCCCTTACTTATCCAGAGTCATTTGAGACATTAAAGGGCATCCACGCAGCCTAGAAGGGCAGGTATGATGCGGTGGTGGTGGTTTGAGTGATGGCAAAATCTACCCTTCCACGTATACTCACTTTACTTAGGGAGAACTGGGGAGGCTTATGAGAGCAGTGGAAAGATGAGATGTGGGGAGCACAGAGACCATGGTGAGATTCTTATGTGGGGAGTGTTTGGTGACTCAAGTGGCGTTAGGATAGGGCAAGCTGCAGACGAGAGCACAAGTGTGTGGTAGCTGGCACAAACTTTACTTTTAACAATGATAGTGCAATATGTGTGCACCCTGGTCATCAATGGTCTATTGGTAGGTCTCGCTTAAGCAGCCCAGTTTGCAGCATGCATCTCAGTGTATGGTTTTCCTGGCATGTAGACACCACTTGGCTGTTACACATACAGTCTTTCACGTTTCCTCTCACCAGTGCACGTCCCACCAGCATAGTGCATGCAAGCGCTCTAAAAGAACGTCCTCCCATATTTTATTTCAAATCTAAATGTTAGTTTTATTACCATTATAAATCTATGCAAATAAAACAAAGCATATGATGTTTCGAGGCTTTATTCGACCAAATGAAAATACAATGAAAATGCTCTGAAGCAGGGTAAAACGAAACCAGAGGAAAATAAATCCATAAATATTGTACTCTGACTCTCAGAACTAAGGCGTACGTCTTCCTGCTTCTGGACCAATCAGCAAAGTACCACCACCTTGCGTTCCCTTGGTAACGAGAGCCACTCCTATAACCAACCTTAGCTGAAACTGAAACAACTGTTTATATTTTACGTTTAGCACAAAAAGACAATATAGTCTGCTCTGAGTCGTTCGCACAACTATGTGTCTTTGATAGGCAGAGTTTTTGTTGTAAGCAACAAGTGATATTGTCTCCCAACATTTGGGGTAACCTACAAACTCAGTTTCTGCTCAGTTGTGTGTTGCGTGGAGAGCATGTCCGAGAAGGATCCCGTTCTTCTCCGTTTTGATGCCGATGGATTAAACACTGACTGCATGAATGTTCAAGCTTTAATTTCAGGAGTCGTGTTTAAAATGGGGTCTGTATTTTCAGCCGCAAGCTCTTCTGCAAATTAAAACAGAAAAGTAACATTTGTTTAAAGACGGTTGCTTTTACTTACACCGAGCATTACAAAATCAACAATATGTATTCTCAAAATAATTTTACAAAAATTTTAAGTGAGGAATCAGGAAGACCGGGTCATCGATTAGTTGGTTCTTAGAAGCAGAAATGTTTTATGTACCCTACTACAGCTGTGCCACTATTTTGAGGGTCCCTGGCACAATTTCCTACTATAAAGAAAGCACATCTAGGGCACTTCAAATCACGTTCTCAAACCATTTAAATACTTCCCTCCAATGCCACTGTTCTTCATTAAGTACTGATGAATAACGTTACCACAGGTTACAAAGAACTAGTGATTCTATACCACTTTCCGGAGGTGCAGAAGAATCTTCACCACCTTCAGTGGAAACCAAAAGTGTACCACCACATGAACAGGTGGTCGGAGTTTGTAGAACAACAGTAATTTATGGAAAAACTAGAAGGGAAGGTATGAAAAAAAGAAAAATGGGAAAAAAGTACTAGTCCTGAAAACATTTAAAATAAGCAGATATTTGCAAAGTGAGGTCCGTTTTCAACTATTGCAATGTGTTTTACTTCGAACTTCCTATAAAAAATGTTAAACATGCTGGATATTCCCAAGACCAGAGATTCAGATTTATATTACGATCCTGCAGAGCCTACGCTTCTGCAGCACTCTGACCTCCAACGATTTCCAACAGAATAGAAAATTAACTGAAGTTTCAGGCCTCACTGAGTAATTTACAAGAACTCACAGCTTGTCAACTTATTTGTGTATAATCATGATCGCAATTTTAACTTTCACTTCAAACACCTAACACTTATTCCGCCTTCTTCCTTTCGTTCGGTTCTTGGAGCTCATATTGACCGCCAAGGAACGAAATGTTGCAGAATGTGCTGACATTCTCTTATGCTACTAAATTTTCTCGAATTTAGTCTCTAAAAAACACACATCCTGTGGGCCACATATGCATGTCAGGCAGTAGTACCCTTGTTTTTAGGAAGAGTTGCAATCTTAGAACTCTAATCAAAAGGTTTATTGGACAATTAATAAAAAGCACTGAAATCATAACTAGTAAAATATAGTTATTACTAATATTTTCAAATACGATTTGATTACCTAAAGGGAAAGTAGATTATTCAGATAAGTAAACATACATACAGAAACAGAACAACGTATACACATTTGAGTTCAAGAACTTTTTTACATATGAAAATGATGCCGGACAGATTTTTTTTTTTCTTCCAAGTTTAGTTAATTTTTATTCACTCGGTGTGAACACAGTGATGGGTGAAATAAGTAACGTGGAAAATGATCAAACAAGGTTATGGGGACAGACTACATGGATCTTCTTAGTATGTAGAGCACTTAGTATAGCTTAAGTTAATAAAATTCCCAGAGGAGTACTCCATATCTAGGTTTCAAAAATGGCGTTATAGCCATATTGGTGTCAACGGCGTTTTGACCCAAATAATTCAACCGGTCATTTTAAGGAACAAGCGAGTCGGCTGACCACAAACTGAAGTCTGTCACTGTATGAATCAGAGGAATAACCATTGGCAATGCCAATATGTTGTACCTATGCTGCATCCATTGGCTTTTTCAATGTTTATTTAGACATGTTGCACAGCAGCGTGGGCTTCTATGCAATATGGCATAAAGTAAAGCAAAGCGCTATGATGTGTCCAGAGATGACCGCGTCATTGAGCTTCGTTTTTGTTTAAGCCATGCTGAACAGCGGCCCGAGCTGCTGTACAACATGTCTAAATACACAATGACATTCGCGTATATGAGAGCTATGAGCCTTTGTTAATGAGTTTTTGTGTGGGATGGGAAGGGCGAGGGGCTCCAACATAACAGACCGTGTCCTTGTAGCCGTGACGGCCGTAGACCGAGGAAGGTTTAAGTATAGACTGGTATCCTTCCTTTGTGTCCGTTAGACCACTCAGCCTTAGTGTGGTCGGCCACCATACTTTTTGCCTTCTTCCTCCACTTTGTTGATCTCGTTAATGCCAGCCTTGGGACTCTGCACACTTTACCAATGCTAACCAGTATTAAAGTGCATGTACTCTCTCCCTAACACACAACAGTGGCTCATACCCAATTGGCATAATTAATTTAGTTACAAGTCCCTAGTGAAGTGACACTACAGGTAACCAGGGTATGTAAATTAATTGCTACCACCAGTGGGCCTGCAGTACTAATTGTGCCACCCACTTGGGTAGCCCTTCAAACATGTCCCAGGTCTGCCATTGCAGCCTATGGGTGCAGTTTTAAACTGCCTTTCAAACTGGCAAAATAACATTATGTCAAGCCCAAACATTCCTTTTTAAAACCTACAAGTCCCCCTGGGGCAGACCCTGGGCAGTCCAGAGGGAAGAGTGCAGTTTGCACCCAGTGGGACTGCCGATCCCACTGCAGAGCCCGTATATGCTAACAAGTGTGTTTCACCAGCAGGATGCAGGAGGCGATCAGACCAAGCACTCTCAGAGTTAGTATTGCCAAAATCCAGGACTTCGGTTGAAACATTGGGATCATAGACAAAATGTCCTGGACTCCTCACTTAGGCAGATAGGCACAGAACTGCACTGCATCCAGAATGGCTCCAAAGTCGGGAAGCGTCTGAGAAGGAATCAGTGCGACTTTGGCATGTTTTTTTTTTTTTTTTTTTTTTTTTTAAACTTTATTTATTGGATTTTGCATCAAAACAATGCAATCACACAGTTATCATAATCAAACTTCAATGGCATTTCAAGGTCTGAATCATTACATCAGTATATCCAATGCATGTCCGGGGGGGGCGGGAACAACAAAATAGACATTATCATGAGTCTTAGCACAGGGACCCTGGGCAGGAACAGCCGGCAACAGAGCCACACACAAGAAAAGCGAACAGTGTAGTCCTGAGGGGTTCTTCAGCGGACCTTCCCCATGCAGTATGCCTCTCCCAGGGCATGACCGTAATCCTTAAGACACGTGTAACAGGTATGCAACCCGATCATCCCAGCCTGGCAATCGTGGAAGAACTCCCGCCCCCACAGCACCGCAACAGCTCAACCGACCCCTTGCGTAATTTGTGAATCATGAGCAGCAGAAGCAACGCCATCAAGGGCCGGGGGAGGGGCATCCCCGGTCAGGGCTTCCGGGTATTGCAGTAGGTAACATTGTAGTGGGCCCCATATATCGGCGGGGCGGGATCGAGCCGGGAGCAGGTCGGAGTATGCCAGGATCTGTTCTTGGCAGTAGACAAGGTCTTTAAGCCATTCCTTAAATTTCGGAGCCCTCCCCCGCCCCCAACGGCACGCTATCCTCCGCTTCGCCAACAACAGCGCCGCCGTGACAAACCTGCGGCTTGCCCGCGGAATGTGTTTGGTATACCCCAAGAGGGCCTGCACCGGGTCGGGCTCAAGGAGTAAGTCCACCATCTGTGAGACAGCGGAGAACACTTGGGTCCAGTAGGTCTGAATTGCGGGGCAACCCCAGGACAAGTGCAGGAAGTCCGCATGTGGGGCATGACATCTCTCGCAATTATCCGAGTTTTGCAGTTTGAATTTGTGTTTGGTGACCGGTGTGCAGTACAGACGATTTAGGAACTTAAAGTGTATGATACGATGTCTGCTGCTGCAGAAATTTGCTCTGTCTGTATGCAACAGTATGACCACCTGTCATCTCCCAGCTCTAGCCCCAACTCCCGCTCCCACTCCCCACGAGCCCGCGAGGCGTCAAGTGCAGTGTCAGATCGAATTGTGTGGTATAGTATGGAGACCAGGTGGGAGGGCGAGGACGCCTGTAAGACTCTGTGCAATGGGTCAGTGATTTCGGGTTCCTCCGGGAATGTCTGTAATATGGACCGCATGCCGTGCCTCAGTCTCATGTAGGTGAATAGCTCCAAGGGGGTAGGCGCGTACCCATCAAAGAAGTGTTCCCGATCTCGAAAGCGCCCAGCCGAGAATAGATCACCCCACCTTTGAATCCCCAGTTTGTGGATCAAGTCTTGAAACAGTCTTTCCTGTAGAAGAGGCAGCTGCGGGTGGTAGGCAATGGGGAGAAGGGGCGAGTACAAGAACGAGCTCGCAACTCGCTTAGATATCTCCAGCCATGCCCGTACCGTTCCCTGCAATGCATTATAGTCCGAGGTATTATAAGGGAGAGTACTATGCAGCAGACCGTGCAGAGGCAGAGGAGCCGCCAGCCAGTCCTCCGCAGCGAGCTGGGGCATAAATGCAATGGGGTGGAACCAGTAATATGCATAGTGTGCTTGAGCGCAATAGTAGTACAACTCCAGGTCCGGTATGTCCAAACCCCCCCGGGAGTAAGGGGAGGTCATCACCTCCCACTTCAGCCGAGGTCTCTTCCCGCCCCAAACTAGCCGAATCAGTTCCGAGCGCAGTCGATTGAAAAAGTGCCGACCCGGTGGGAAGGGAATGTTCATGAACAGATACAAAAGTCGGGGGAGCACCACCATCTTAATCAAGGCAGCACGTCCTGCCATCGAGAGGGGGAGCGCTATCCAGCGGTCCACGCAGGAGGAGACCTGTGTCAGTGCCGTACCATAGTTAGAGCGCATCAGTTCGTCCCTGTCGCGAGATATCCTGACGCCTAGATATTTTACGTCAGACTCACACCATTCTATGGGATAGTCAAGTGAGAACCTCCGACATCCATCCGTCAAATGGAGGATCTGAGACTTGGCCCAATTGATTCGCACGCCTGACATTTCCCCGTACGTGATGAATTCCCTGAGTAGCGGGTTCAGGTTGTTTTGGGGGTCTCGCACATACAAAGTTATGTCATCTGCATAGAGCGACAGCAGAAGCTGCCTCTGCTCGCAGATAAGCGCCCTATGTTGATGACGCTGTCGCAACCGCGAAGCAAGGGGCTCCACCGCCAGTGCGAACAAGAGAGGGGATAAGGGGCACCACTGCCTGGTCCCCCGGGCGATTCCAAAGGGCTCCGACGTCCTACCGTTGATCAATACCCTGGCACGGGGGCCACCGTAAAGGATAGCTATCCAGCCCAGGAAAACTAGGGGGAAACCCATACTAGTCAGCACCGCCACAAGGTAATCCCACTCCAGGGAGTCGAACGCTTTCGTCGCGTCCAAAAAGACGGCCACCATCTGGAGGCTGGGGTCAACGTTCTGCAGAGTGGCGAATAGCGTGCGCAGGTTGTGCGACGTCGCCCTGCCCGGTATGAAACCCGACTGATCCGGGAGTACTAGCCCCTGCATAAGGAGCGACAGCCGGTTAGCCAGAGTTTTAGAGAGGATCTTTAAGTCACAGTTAAGGAGGGACAGAGGCCGGTAGGAGTCAGGGGAGGCCGCCGGTTTACCCGGCTTCAATAGGGAAGTAATCAATGCCTCTCTCATGGTAGGGGGGAGCTTTCCCAGCGTGTGGGCCTCCTCAAACACCTCTTTCAAGATCGGGGCAAGGATATCTATGTATGACTTATAAAACTCGATCGGGAGCCCGTCGAGGCCAGGGGCTTTCCCCGAGGCCATTTGCATGATGGCCTCACGAATTTCGTCAATCCCGAGCGGTGCCATGAGGAACTTCCTCTGCTTATCAGATAGCCATCCCAATGTGGTCTCCCCCAAATAGGGAGCCAGCTCCGGCGGTGCCGTGTGAGCGGAGGAGTACAGGTCAGTATAATGAGTAACGAATGTTTGCATAATAGACCGGGTGTCTCTGTGGAGCTCCCCCGACCCATCCTGAATCTCGAGGATTTGGTTGTTAAAGCGGGGCGGTCGGATTGCCCAAGCGAGGTATTTACCCGGGCGCTCCCCCTCCCCGTATCTACGAGCTTGAAAGTGTTTCCCCCTGAATCGGACCTCTCTGTCCGCTGTGTCTTTATATTCTGTCAGCAGTTCCCGAAAGCGGGCTTGAGCCCCAGCATCAGTATGAAACGTGGGGGCACTCTCCAAGTCTTTCAAGTCAGTTTCGAGTTTACAAAGGGTGCTACGTAAAACCTTGAGGACCCCCCCCCCCCCTTTGAGATGCATAGTCCTCTAATCGTGACTTTAAAGGCCTCCCACACCACGGCAACACTATCCACCGTGCCACCGTTGCGCTGGAAGAAGCTCTCAATTTCCTGCGCTATTTCTGATCTGAAGACGTCATCCAGCAGGGCAGTGGGCTGCAATCTCCACGCCATTGGAGACCCGGCGAGGTCAGTCATGACAAAGTTCAGCAGGACCGGGGCGTGATCGGAGTACGTGCGAGCGAGGTGTTTTACCCAGCCTATCGCGGGGGCAAGCCCCGGTGAAACCAGGATATAGTCCAGTCTCGCCCATGTGGAGTGCGCGGCAGTCCAGTGCGTGCCCTCCCTTGTCCCCGGGTGCCTAGAACGCCACGTGTCTAGTAGATGACGCTCAGTAAGAAGGTCATGCACATATGCCTGCGAGCGGGAGTAGTGGTGTGGGTTCGGCTTCGACCTATCACTCCCGGGGTCAACAGCTATGTTAAAATCCCCCCCCCACACTAGGTGGGTGGAACCGATACGCAGAATCTCTCCCCACAGCGCCTGAAGACAAGACGGATCATCAGTGTTAGGACCATAATAGCACGCTAAAGTGAGCGTATCCATGCCCATGCGCCCCCAAACAATACAATACCTGCCCTCCCGGTCTATACGCTCGCCCATGTGCACAAACGGTGTATGTTTCCTAATGAGGATGGCCACCCCACGTGAGTAGGTGGAGTAGGAGGAGAAGGTACGGTGCACCGCCCAGCGCGAGGCAAATAGCACCGGCCTTGTGGGATCTAAGTGCGTCTCCTGAAGAAAGGCCACTCCCACGTGATGCCTGTCCAGGTATGCTAGGACGTGCCTGCGCTTCCTGTGGTCCCCCAAGCCCCTCACATTCCAGGATAGAAAGTTAAGCTGCCCAGTAGAGACCCTATGTGTTTGCGGATCACTCATGGAAGACCAAAAGACTCACACCCAGCAATATAGTGCAAACGCCACCCCCCGACCCGTATGTAGAAGACCATGCCAAAAGCGCCACATCCCATACAAACTTAACAAACCTTACAAATCCCCAACACCCCCCCCCTCCCCCCTCCCACAGCAGCATCCCAAACATGCTATCTGGACGGCCCCCCTCCCCCCCCCCCCCCTAACGAACTCCGTCCATAGCAAAGGCCACAGTGGAGCAACATGAAAACTTAAAGTCAAGTGGGTAATACCCTTGGGAGGACAGTCTAGGTGAATACACAATAAACCCCTCGATCCAGGAGAGAGTTTCCCGCCCTTGGGCCGGGCTCACCCCATGATCAAAGAGGGTGCCCAGCGAGGCGATAATTTCCTGAGAGTCTAGTGCAAGAAAAAGAGTTTCTACACCCCGCTATCAGCCCCTCACAGTGAATAAAGCCGGGCCCCTGGGTCACTATATCAAGTCCCATAATAGCAGATATTCGCACCGCCTTACCAGCCGACAGGCCTCAGTCTCAAAATCGACAGGTCAACACTCCAGACCCATCAGTCTGATGCCAGCGGTGAGGAGCAGTCCTGATCACGTTTCTTGAGTCGTTTCAAAAACTCCTCCGCCTGTTGGGGTTTAGTGCAAAAGATTTGTTTCCCTTGATGCGTGATGCGCAGGCGGGCAGGGTAAAGAAGCGCATAGTCAACTTGTGCAGCGCGTAGTTTATGCTTGACCTGGACAAATTTCTTTCGCTCCTCCTGAACCACCGGGGTGAAGTCCGGAAAAATGGTGAAGGCGTTGCCACCATAGGATAGGCTCTTCTTCTCCCTCGCCGTCCGAAGCGCGACATCTCGGTCACGGAAGTTCAACAGGCGTGCTATAATAGGGCGAGGGGGAGCCCCCGGCGGTGGCCTCAGGGCCAGAGATCTGTGCGCCCTTTCCACTATGAACTGGGGGGATAGGGAGTCCGTGCCCACCACCTCGCGCAGGAGACCCTCCACATAGTCCTCCATCTTGCCCGTGTGGGTCGATTCTGGTATGCCAATTATACGGATATTGTTCCTCCGACTACGCGCTTCCAAGTCTTCGTTTTTGGCTGCTATTACATGGAAGATTTTGTCCATGCGCGCCATAGCGGCGGACAGTTCCGTTGTGCGATCTTCGGTGTCTGAGATACGTCTCTCCGTTTCCGTGATGCGTTCGCCATGGCTGTCAACCTTATGTACGATCGAGTCCATGCGGGATTGCATGGAATCCATTTTGTCGACTATGGTCGCAAGACTTTGCCGCATGTCCAGCAAGATGGACTTGACATCATCCCCCGGCGGGGCCTCCACCGGCTCCGACCCCGCCGCAGCAGCCTCCGGCTGCGGCCTGGTCTGCTTTTTGGACTCAAAAGTAAGGCGAGGCTGTCGGCTGTCCGGCTTCCCCATGGCAGCGCCACCAGGCCACCCGCGGCGGGATCAGGGGGGACGCCCGGGTGGGCCCCGGGGGCAAGCGGCCAAGGAGGGGGGGGAGTGGCAGCCTAGGGAAGAGGGAGATCGGCCAGATCGTGCAGCAGGTCACTGGCTCAACCACCAGCACCTCGTGCAACCCCCTCCACCTGCCACGCAGGATCTCGCTGGGGACCAGCCGCCCCTCCCGGGGCCAACCGCGACCCCACAAGCGCACCGCTCACCTCCACGGCCAGTAGCGACTCTCCGTGAGTGAACGGGATGAGCTACGCGCGGAGCGCCAGCAGAGGAGAGTCCGGTATATGGGGGCAAAGAGGATCCAAGTCGGGGCTCCACACGCCGGCCTCGCGATCGTGAGCGCGCCAGGCACACTCCGCCGTCTAGCCCCCTCTGTTCGATGGCTACCTCCTCTGTGTCGTCTCTCCCCAGCGTAGGCACCACCTCGAAGGCCCCAGCGCAGGAGGGTCAGCGGTCAGCGCAGCAGGTAACAGTCTCTCCGGGCTCCGCACCTCCTCCGATCTGTCCCTCCGGCGGACGTGTAAGCGCCCCCAGTGGGCTAGCAGTAGGGTAGCAGCCGGGGGGGGGGGTCCGCGCAGGCCGGTACGAGCGGGACGGCACCGCGCCGCAGTAAGGATCCGGCGCGGGCAGAGAAGGCGGCGACCCCAGCCGGGGATTCAGCCGGGCGCGCCACTCACCAACGCCCGCGCCTGTTGTGCATCACGCCGTAGTCCAGTCCGTCCTCTTGCCCCCGGCCGGGGGGATCCAACGCGGGTCCCAGCGAGCCCCAGCTGACACGTCGCAGGGCCGCCGCCCGCAGCCGAGGGTCCGGAGGTGGGGCCTGTCACCCACGTGAGACGCACCGGACTCGCGCCGCAGCAGCCTCCCGGACACAGCTCCAGCAAGACGTCCTCCACAGCCGGCACAACTTGCGGCGGCCTCGCAGTCCGATATCTCCGGGTCGCCAGGGATGAGACAGCGCTCCAACTGCGGTGGGGATGTTGGTCCACCCACACAGGCCCGCGTGGGCTATCAAATGCGACTTTCAGGAAGGATTATTAAGGATTTCTTCGCTGGGCTGCGGGAGCTTCACCCGAAGGCAGCCATTCCGCTGTGCGCCACCTAGCGCCTCCCTTCCCGGCACCCTTACTTCACAAGGTCACAGGGGTCATGACGGCAGTAGCCCAGTGCGACTTTGGCATGTTGATTGTGAACCTCATCGAATGCAGGAGGTCCGCTGTAGTCTGGAGTTGGGTAACTACTGACTGTGGTGAGCCCACTTTTAGCAGCCAGTTGTCATAGAAAGTAAAGACGGAGACCAAAGGGGAGCCTAGCGAACTGGAAACGCTCCTATTCCACTATGAACCACAGGACACGGTTTGCAAGACAGAGGTATGAAAATAAGCATCCTGTAGGTTCAATGCTACCATTCGATCCCCAGGGCCTAACACAGACTGGCTCTGGCCCTGCTCTTAGGGAGCTTTGATTAAGGGAACTGGGACACTCCTCTCTACCTACAGAGAAATGTCATTCTGATGCATGTAGAGTTAAACGGGGGGCTGGAGGGGATGTACGACCTGGGTAGTCTTCTTACCCAAGAGTCTGGTCCTCTCTTGGAGCTTTCCAAAACCCAAACAGGGGACATCTTGCATGCTCCACATCAGAGAATGTGCAAGGCCTGGCCTTGGAGTGAAACATGAAGAGACCTCTTGATGTTTTCTTAAACCCTGGTGCACAGATGTTCAAGGGGTTTGAAGGTTTTAAACTGGGTGGTAGGTTCTAGCCACCAGAAGTATCCATTTTGGGCTTGCTGGGCTCTATAAAATGTTCTACGTTTTGCAGGAGCTGTTCTTTTGCAGCCCTCCCTCTGATGTGGGTAAGCTTAGGGCATTCCCATGACTCGTCACTCCGACCTGTACCTCTATATGGGCTTCTGCAACTCCTCCTTGTCCGTTATGAATCGGGAGTCCCCCACCTACAGAACTGGGGCGAGGGAGGAGGAAACTAAATGGCTCAGAGCCATTTATTCACATTGACCACATTCATTTATCCTAGCATATAGATATTTAGATGTGCAATGCTCCAAGATTCACAGCAAAGGTTGGGTTAATTTAAAGTACATGGTACTTGTCCATTTAGACTAATGCACATAATGAAAGTGTACAGTTTAGTTTAAGTAGACTGGCTTCAAAGACGTGTGTAGGACTGGAATAGCCTTGTGTCGCTATACGCATTTGCACACCACCATAGACCACAATGAAGTGTGCATTTACTAGTCTAACTACTGTGTGCTTTGATAGTAGGGTAGGTTATAAAGCGGACCAGGGCAAATATAACTGCACTTTTAGTTTTTCGATACACTCACTCGAAAGTACCTAAACACACTAGGGACCGGTTCTCCCAATGCACCAGTCCTGCATGGGTCCTCACAAAGATAGTGTTTGTCTGGTTCTGTCAGGGTTTACCCACGCTATAAGGACTGATCCAATGTTCACAGCATGGGTTATACATGCCCCCACACACACACACATTAACTCTGCACATATGCAAACTCACTTGCTTCTCCCACACTCCCCTCTCTCCATTGCTATATATATTAGAGTATAAACATGGCATACAAACTTCGAGTTTAAATGCCTTCATGTTAGAATGTAAACATAATATATCAACTTTAGTCATTAACATTATATACCTGCAGTACAAATGGGCAGCATTCGGCTCAAATGTTTATTGATTTTCTGTCTGCGAGTTTTGAAAAGACATCCCAACACCCATACATCCAAAGTAACCCTGTTTGCAAAGACGCATTATACAAAAACGTTCCCAGATCACGTTAGCGAAAAGTGTAAACCATTCTTACCTGGTAGTATACACTTCCAGAGGCCATACGTCTTTCCAACTGCAGTCTGCCACAACCTTAATGTGCCATCCTCTGAACCACTGGCATACAACTCTCCATCAGGACTAAACCTCACACAATGCACGGGGCCGAAGTGTCCTTTGTAGGATTCTGCAATAGTACAAAAAAGTATTTAACAAGACGAATGATAGTGCAACCATTCTACTGCTCTAAAAAAAAGCGACTGATTACAACCCAGAATGTCGCTTGGTTTCGTATGGGAATAACATTTGCTCGTTTTCAACCACTGTAACTGAGAACCTTGGTATATTAGTTATCACCGGTATTATCAATATGACTATGAATGACATGAAAGCAACGAGTCCAATAGCTGTTATTCGAAACATGCTATCATTTGACAAATGCAAAATATTTACTTGAAGTCTGACTTCACCTGCGAGTCTGTGATCCGTCAACCCCGAGGGTGCAAGCTTTAAGGTTATAAGGCTCGCAGAGAGCTCCAGGTTTTCAAAACAGAACCACTACCTCATGAGTTGTCATGCCTGTTGCATTAATGGTATGCTACTATTATGAGGCACTCTGGCATTTTCAGTTGGCACAGTGAATTTGGTTGCAAAGAGGTAGGTACCCTCCCATTTCAGGCAGCGCGGTGAAATTTGCTGCAAGTTTTTTTGCAGTTTTATATAGCGCAAACTAGGCCCGAAGGTATCAGAGCACTGAGCACCAGTTGCGCTACAGACGGACACTTTTTTTTTTGTTAGGCACGGGGAGATTAAGTAATTTGCCCAGAATCGACTCGACTCGAACCCGGTTCCCCAGCTCCAAAGTCGAGCGCTCTAGCCATTAGGCCACATCCTCTCCATATGGAGCTGCAGTGTTGAAACGGGCTTTGTGGCGGTTCCACAGTTTTGACCGATTTTATTAAACTCCATTCTCCGTCTCCAGGTGTACAGCCTTCAATGTATTTCAGTTCAGTGCGTTTGTTAAAGACATTTCCATTTGGCCAATTTTCTTACACCAAAGCACCTAGCACTGGGACTAAGAATGTGAAGCAAAATAGCCACACTTTTGAGAATCAGCCAACCTGGAACGCAAACCATTACTTTAATCAAACGAATTCAATGATCCAGAAGTAGCTCTCAGGCAAGTCTTGCATTTTTTTTAAAACTGTAAATGAAAATACTTTATTACGTACCATACTGCCACCTAGTGGCATGTGCGATATAAAATTACATGATCAGACCTAGCTTTTTCCAAGAGTTTTTCAGAAAATGAACTGCACCCAATCGAAGTGCAAATCATTTTCGTTATCATACTTTAACTAATTACCGACACTAATCGTTACGCCAGTTAACACACCCTTCAACATCTGTTGAAACGTGCCTCTTCCAGCATAATCAAATGACAGGCCAATTTAGTGAACTCTAAAACACAAGGTGAGCAAGTACAGAGACTGGGACCCGCCAACCGATTGGGAAAACGGAGGATTCTAATTTGTAGTCCATTTCTCAGACCCTGGCCATACTTACCACTATCTCCACACGTAAGAGTCACCAAGGCAGATCTACATTTAGACCCTCTCATAACAACTTACACCGCCTTCGTCCTTCCCAAGTAGACTCAGCTGAGGTAACATTTATTCTTTCTAACCATACACACTGCACGCATCCTGCTTCAGTGCCTCACATCGGGGTATGAAGCTCAGTATAGACACAATCAGTCAATAAATCAATCCTGCTCAATAAATGCTCAGGTTTTTTCCCTCAAATTTATGGCATACATTCCATTTGAATTTTTCTTCCACCTATTCAACTGCACATGAATATACCATTAGAAAGTAATACTGGACTGGCCACTAAATCTTAACACCGAAGCATTATTCTAGTCGCAAGTTGGTCACCTTTTGAATATTCCCCAGATGTCACACGGGATCCCAAATTTTTTTCAGTAGTTATCTTAAAAAGCTGAAAGGTGGCGCCGTGAAGCTTCACATCAACGTCACTTCGGAAATGACGTGCAGAGGCTATATAGGTGCTACCCCTGTGCGCTGACATCAGTTCCTTTCATAACATGCCACCAGAGGTGGATCAAGAGCTCCTCATCTGAGACTATTTTGATTTGACAAAACCTCAGCATACACGGGATTTCACTCCCGAAAAAGGCAGGTTTCAAGCCCTATGGAAACTGTTGCAAACAAATATCTGTGGCTAATCTTCATCAGGTGTGCCTGTGGTGCATGGAGTCAAGCCACTACTAAAAGGCCTGAGATGACAGCGTGCCGATGAACCCGAAGGCCTGTAGGAAGTGTAAGAGAAAACTAAGTCGCCAAGCAAAAGAAAACTTAGTCAGGACTTTTCAAAAGTGAGCTTCACATCTAAGGTTCGTTCACGATCCTGCTTCCTTTTACGGAATCGACTGAGCCACTCCAGAGGTCAGTCTTCATCACGCTCAAAGTCTTCAGGTAAACAAAAAACCCTGCAAACATAAGTAGTCCAAGCGGGCCTTAGCTTTTCACACGACGCATTCTCTTGGAGGGGGGGCATCCTTCTCGATCTCGCTCCACAAGTTGGAAAACTTCTGAGCCGATTCTGCAGCTGGTTCTGGCACAACCAGGTCAGAGTAGGGTATGCAGTTCCTGTGGAAGAGGACCAAGACGTCACAGAGAAGGAAGAGAAGGGCAGGACGAGTTACTCCAGGTAGAGAAACGAAGAAGGTGGGGGGGGGAGGTCTTATAAGGAACATGGGCCTCACACACTCCAAGAGGTGTCCTGGTTCATCATAATGGGGCAGGATCTGCAGTGGGATCTGAAGTCTTAGTGGGAACAACGTCAAGGGAACCTCTCAACCAAGTTTATATTTCAGAGGAGACCGTAAATGATTTGCAGTGGTTGTTGCTGGACTGCGATTGGGTCAGCAGCAGAGCTAACCTCTCTCCATTCCTCATAGAGGGCAGACAGTGGTGACCAATGCATGGTTTCTGGGTTGGGGCAGCCATCTGGGTGAGATGGAGATCAGAAGATTCTGGTCTTCGGGGAGTCCTGGCTCCACATTAACCTCTGGAGCTGAAAGCCTTCCTGAAGTCCATCAAAGGAAAGCGGATTCAGGTGCTCACGGACAACACCACCACCATGTGGTTGCAACATACAGAGTGGGGGTGTGGTCACAGACTCTGTGGCAGGAGGCCTTGCACCTCTGAATTTTCCTGGTGATGAATAACCTGGGAGGATTCTTTAATGCAAAGGCAGACAAATTGACCAGGTCAGTCTCATTCTATTGGCTCCAGATTGGGCACAGTGAGTATAATATCCAGAACATCTGGGCTTGAGCATAGGTCCTTGGATCAGGTTGTCCCTCTGGGAGGACCTGCTGTCCATCAACAGTGCAGGGTTCATATTCTGGGCGTTCGCACTATCAACCTTCATGATTGGAGTTTGAGCGGTAATGGCTGAACGCCTTCGAAGATCATCCAGAGGTGGTCGAGGTAATCTCTGGAGCCTAGGATCTCTCAACAAAAACTGTATACGCCTGTTGGGACAGGATTAACTTGGTGTGGCACCCACTAAACAAACACCCTCCAAGCCAAGTTATCTGACATTAGGCTTTGGAAATGATCAAGGGTTATCTTCGGCATTCTTACAGTTGCAAGATAAGCCGTAGATATTTAAGTCACCATCTGTGATGCCATTTTTCAAAGGGTTGTGTAAGAAATGGAGTTATTGGTTGCATGGGGGAAGAGGGAAAAATGGGGGTTTGAAACCCTTCTCAAACAACAACCATAATCATTGCCAGGGTGAACCAATAAAGTCACTAAATTAACTTGTGCATAACCCTCTGGTAGCTTAACACAAAAGCAGTCAGGCTTAACGTAGGGGGCAATGTGTAAAGTATTTATAGCATACAAACAATAATATAGTGTAAACAACACAAGAAAAATCCCACACCAATTTAGAATAATAAGAGTAAATTGTAATAAATAAAATGATACCAGAACGACAAAAATGTTATCAGTAGGACCGGAGATGTGCAATTTCAAAGAGTCAGGTAAAAGGAATATGCTACTTACCAGTATGCATCTGTTCTTGGCATGTAGAGCTGCAGATCTATACACTGTGCATAGATCGCCATCTGGTGTTGGGCCCGGATGTTTGCAGTTTGTTTTTCTTCTTGGACAATCTTTGGAAGTCACAAGTTCGGTGACTCCTCCTTTGGTCCGTACTGCGCATGGGCTTCGACTCCATCCTCAGATTGTTTTTCGCCAGCAGGGAAAAGATGGAGCGTAGTGATAATAGTAAAGAAACCCATGTGTGTTGTATCTAAATAAGATAGACTGGAACGGATACAGGTAGCCGGGGAGGCGGGTGGGCGTGTATAGATCTGCAGCTCTACATGCCAAGAACAGATGCATACTGGTAAGTAGCATATTCCGCTCGAGGCATATGAGCTGCAGATTATACACTGTGCATAGATTATATAGCAGTACCCAACCCTAGCGGCGACCACCGGTATCCGTTGCAGTGGTTTGAAACAGTGTCTTTAGTACAGCCTGGCCCACACTAGCTTGTTGTTTGGAGTGCACGTCTACACAGTAATGTTTTGTGAAGGTGTGCGGTGTTGACCATGTGGCTGCTTTGCAGATGTCATCTAAGGGTATGTTCCCTAGAAAAGCCATAGAAGCCCCTATCTTTCTTGTAGAGTGGGCTTTAGGTAGAACAGATAATGTTCTTTTTGCTTTGTGATAGCAAATTTGTATGCACTTTACAATCCACCTAGCTATCCCTGATTTTGAGATGGGGTTGCCCTTATGCGGTGGAGAGAAGGAGACAAACAACTGTTTAGTCTTTCTGAAAGGTTGCGTTCTTTGTATGTAGTACAGTAAAGCCCTTTTAACATCAAGTGTATGTAGAGCCCTTTCCGCAACAGATTGAGGTTGCGAGAAAAAAAACGGTAATTCTACCGATTGATTGAGATGGAAGGGGGAAATGACCTTGGGCAGAAATTTTGGATTTGTGCGAAGTATCACCTTGCTGTGATGTGTCTGTAAAAAGGGTTCTTGTATAGTGAACGCTTGTATTTAGATAACCCTTCTAAGGGAAGTGATAGCTACGAGGAAAGCTGTTTTCCAAGTAAGGAACTGTAGCTCACATTTATGCATTGGTTCGGAAAGGCGGACCCATTAGCCTTGTAAGAACTACGTTTAGATTCCACACAGGTGAGGGTGGTGCCCTGGGCGGAATTACTCTTTTAAGGCCTTCCATGAAGGCTTTGATAGCAGGCACTCTGAAAAGTGATAAATGCTGTCTGTTTTGCAGGTAAGCAGCAATTGCTGCTAGGTGTAGACGGATGGATGAGTACGCCAGGTTACACCTTTGAAGATGGAGCAGATAACATATGATGTGCTGTATGGATACATCTAAAGGGTTGATTGTATTGTTACGGCAGTAGACAACAAATCTCTTCCACTTTGCGGCATAGCATGCTCGAGTGGTAGGACGTCTGGCTTCCTTGATAATGTTCATGCAATCAGGGGGAAGGTTAAGGTATCCAAATTTCAAGATCTCAGGAGCCAGATCGCAAGGTTGAGCTGAGCTGGGTCCGGGTGCCTGATTTCTCCATGGTTCTGGGTTAGGAGGCATGGGGACCGGTGCAGTTTTTGGTGTGGTACCACCGAGAGCTGTAGTAGTGTGGTGTACCACGGCTGCCTGGCCCATGTTGGAGCTACCAGAATGAGTGTGAGGGAGTGCTGTTGTAGCTTCCTTACCACTAATGGAATTAGCAGGAGAGGTGGAAAGGCGTATGCAAATTTGCCTGACCAGTTCATCCATATCGCATTGCCTTTGGACAATGGGTGTGGGTATCTGGCGGCGAAGCTTGGGCATTTTTTGTTTTCGTGGGTGGCGAAGAGGTCTATCTGAGGATGCCCCCACTTGTGAAAGAATGGGTGAAGTACTTGTGGATGCAGTTCCCATTCGTGCATTTGCTGCGTTTGTCTGCTGAGCAGATCTGCCATGGTGTTTTGTATACCTGGAACGTGTTGTGCCAGGAGAAAGATTTTTTGTGGGATTGCCCATCTCCATATGCTCTGTGCTAAGCGAGAGAGCTGGGGAAGAGTGTCCCCCCCCCCTGTTTTTGAATATAATACATTGCAGTCATATTGTCTGTGCGAATGAGGACTGCTTTGGCTGAGATTTGTTTCTGAAACGATTTCAGGGCTAGAAAGATCGCCAATAACTCCAGATGGTTGATGTGGAGTAACCTCTGTTGTGGCGTCCATACACCTTGCACTGAGGTGTAATAGGTGCGCTCCCCAGCCGGAGAGCGATGCGTCCGTTGTTAGAATCACCTGAGGAACCGGGTCCAGGAACAGTCACCCTTTGGAAAGGTTTGTGGTGTTCCACCACTGCAGAGAGCGATGGGTGCGACCGTCCACCAACACCAGATCCGTCAGCTGTCCCTTGGCCTGGTTCCACTGCGTGCTAGGCACTCTTGGAGTGGACGCATGTGGAGTCTTGCATGAGGCACTAGGAAGATGCAAGATGCCATCATCCCTATTAGCTTCATGAACACTCTTGCTGGGAGAGAGTGCTGAAGAAGGAATCTTTGGCGCAAGGCTTGTATGCTTGCGATTCTGGCTGAATTGGGATAGGCTATAGCTTTTGAGGTGTCTATAGTGGCACCGAGGTATTGCTTTGTGTGAGACGGTATCAGCTGGGACTTGGTGGTTCACCGTGAAGCCTAGCTGGTGGAGTAGTTGGATGGTAGGGTTTGTATGTTGCACACACTGGTTGTAGGACACTGCTTTTATGAGCCAGTCGTCCAAGTAGGGGAAGACGTAAATGTGTTGTCTTCTGAGGTGTGCCGCCACTACTGCTAGGCATTTGGTAAACACCCGTGGTGCGGTTGTGACCCCGAAGGGGAGAACCTTGAACTGATAATGCTGGCCGTCCACCACAAATCTGGAGGTACTTTCTGTGAGAAGGGTGTATTGGAATATGAAAGTATGCGTCTTTCAAGTCCAGTGTAGTGAGAAAGTCGCCCTGACAGAGGAATGGGAGAACTTGTTGGAGAGTTACCATGTGAAAATGGTCTGAATATATGTATGTATGCATTTAGAGGCCGGAGGTCTAGAATGGGCCGTAGGGTCTCGTCTCTCTTTGGTATCTGAAAGTACAGAGAGTAGACCCCTAAATTTTGCTGATTGACAGGGACCCGCTCTATAGCTTGTTTTTGCAGGAGGGAGAGTACCTCTTGTTTCAGCAGTGTGGTATGTTCTTGTGACATTGTACGGTGCCTGGGTGGAATATTTGGGGGGGTAGATGTTAGTTCGAGACAGTACCCTGACCGAATAATTTGGGTCACCCATTTGTCCGATGTTATGGTCTCCCAGGTTTGAAAAAAGTCTTGTAGTCTGCCCCCGACTGGAGTGGAATGGTCTGGGGGGAGCGGGGGAAAGTCATTGCGTGGGCGGAGTGGCAGAACGGGCGGTGTTGGTTTGGCCCCTGCCGTTATTATTGTTCCCTCTATATCCACCTCTTTGATAGCCCTTTGAGAAGGTAGTCTGAGGAGGGGACTTGTAGGACGTAGAGGCGTTATTGGCAGAGTAACCTCTGCCAGTGCCTCGAAAGGAGGAACGGCGAAAGGAGCGCCTAGGGGTGTGGGATTGTAATGCCCCCATAGACTTCACCGTATCTGTATCCTTCTTCATCTTTTCCAGGGCTTTATCTACTTTTGGGCCAAATAAGTGTTGTTGGTCAAAAGGGTGGTTCAATATAGATGCTTGGACCTCCGGCTTAAAAGCCTGAGATTCTGAGCCAGGCGTGGCGGCGAAGCAGAACACTGGTGTTTATAGCCCTGGAAGCGGTGTCTGCTGCGTCAAGGGCACATTTAATAGAGGTGTTGGTAATGAGCTTTCCCTCTTGTATTAGTTCATGAGCCTTATTTTTATATTTCTCTGGGAGATGTTGCATGAGAGCCTCCAGCTCATCATAGTGCGCTCTGTCGTACCGTGCCAGCAGCGCTTGCGTGTTGGCGAAGCGCCACATATTGGCAGCTTGCGAGGCAGAGCGTTTGCCTCGCAAGCTGCCAATATGTGGCTTGCACTCCTTATCGGGTGGTGGAGCCTCACCTGATGACTGAGAATTGGATCGCTTCCTACCTGTGGATACCACTAATGAGTCTAAGGGAGCAGGTCCTTTAATATAGGCAGGATCTGTGGGGGCTGCCTTATATTTCTGCTCTATTCTGGGGTTTAAGACCCTAGCCCCGACTGGGTCTTTGAAAACCTCTGCCGCATGTTTGGTCACCCCTTTAAGCATGGGCAATATGGCAGTAGATTTATCTGCGATGTCAAAAGTGTCAAGTAGGAAGTCTTCCTCAACTGGATCACTGTGTAACTCCACCCCATGATAATGTGCCGCCCGCTGCAACAAGTGGTGGAACCCCAGGGAATCCTCCGGTGGAGATGGCCTGGATGGATAAAGATCATCCTGAGGCACATCTGGGACATCTGGATTGTGATAATCCTCCCATGGGTCTGCTGTTCCCGGAGGAGTGGGGTCCTATAGGGCATCTGTTGGATCATAATATGGATCCCCTTGGTCATCAGGGTCTGGAGACGGGGTTGGAGAGCGATGAGGCAAGGGTGGAGAAGGTGGAGGTGGAGATGGGGGAAGTGGAGGAGGTGGGGAGGGTACTCTGAAGGGGGATGTGGCAGAGTCCTTCCGTTTTGGCGGTGGAGGAGGAGCTGGCTTGTCTAAATGTAGTTTCTTGGAAGACAAAGTCAAATGTCCAGTCTTTGATCCTTTGTTAAAGTCTTTTGACGAGGATCTGGCGTGAAGAGCTCCTCCGGCGCCGAATCCTCTGTCGGTGCCGATGTTTTCGGAGCCAACGGCTTCGTTGGTTTAACTGTGCCATGCTTTTTCGGGGCCTCCGATTTTTTGTTTGGTGCCGAGGCAGGCTTCGGCACGGGAGCGTCGGTGCCGAGGGGTTTATGTTTGGTCGGCACCGAGAGGCCAGGTTTCGACACCGATGGCTTCGGAACGGAGCTTGGTGTGGTTTTCTTCGGTGCCGAAGGGTGTTTTTCGGCGCGCTAGCAGGCTGGCTCGAGCCCGAGCCGCCGGGAGACTTATGATGCCTCTTCACCGGGCCCGAAGGTGGGGTGATGGAAGCGGTATGCTTGGTTTTCCCTAGGCCCGGAGGCGAAGGTGTAACCGGAGTCTCTTTCGGTATGGGCGCGGGAGTGGGAGGGGGTAGAGTACTCACGACCCTCTGCGCCGGTGTGATCTCCTCCACGTCGGAGTCGTAGGCTTCGGAAGCGCTGACGACTTCGTCCTCCTGTTCGGTGTGCTGCTGTCCCGAAGCTCCGGTGTCTTCTCCGAAGATGTCAGGTGGAGCCGAGGTCGACGAGTGCGCCATGGTACGTCGAGCTCGTCGATCCCGAATAGTCTTTTTCGATCGAAAAGACTTGTAGGCGGGGCAGTCTCGGGCCTCGTGTTCGGGAGAGAGGCAGAGGTTGCACACCTGGTGTAGATCGGTGGGGGAAACTTACACCCACATTTTGGGCACTTCTTGAAGTGAGTCCTTTCCATCGGCCGAGACCGGAGTCGAGATAGGCCCGAAGGCCGCTGCCTGGAATCGAGGAAGTGCTGAAGAGAGAGATGAAGAAGATGATTCCGTCTGAAGAATCTCGATGGACGAGGATGTTTCGTCAAAGGTCGAACGGGAAAGGTTCGAAGCCGGAGCACGAAGTATTGCATCCGAGCCCGATGGCGGAAAAAAACAATCTGAGGATGGAGCCGAAGCCCATGCGCAGTACGGACCGAAGGAGGAGTCACCGAACTCGTGACTTCCAAAGATTGTCCAAGAAGAAAAACAAACTGCAAACATCCGGGCCCAACACCAGATGGCGATCTATGCACAGTGTATAATCTGCAGCTCATATGCCTCGAACATAGTGTTTAGAAGCACAAAACGTCAGCTGCGATCATTTGGTCGAGCTGGTCCGGGACAAAGTCAAATGTTCAGGGTGACCACAATCGGGCAGGTGCAGGATACAAGGCCTAGTTTGGTGGGCGGAAAATAGGAACTAATGTCATTGGAATCAAGATGAGAGGTCCACATCGGCCAGCGTCAAGATCACTGGAGCTATTGAGTAGGAGCTGTGATGCAAGGTTCTATGTCGAGATGCGTCACATCGATCAGCAGCGCTATGAGAAGTTCGGCATTGCAATCCGTTGGGCCGATGCCACCTTTCTGGGACTGTGAGGTAGAGATCTGCCTTGAGATGCGCTGTGCGGGGTTGGTGCTGGTGAAGCCAGCAAACAGGAGGTGCAATGCCAAGTCCTGTGATGAGAAGAGTCCTACAGCGTCTGATCCGATGAGGCCGCCAGTCTGGAGCTATTTGTTCCCTTGTAGCACAGAACTGGTCAGCCAAATGACTGCTGGAGTTACTCAGGTAGCCTTGCTTCAAGGAGATGGTCCTTTCTCCTTCAAGCAACACAGAGGGCTACAAGCAGCAGGGCAAGTTCTCTAGGGTAAAAGACAGGCCTTGAGCACCAGGACAGTCCTCTGGTAGTGGCAGGCCTCAAGCAGCAGGGAAGTTCTTAAGAGTACAAGGCAGTGTTTCCATGTTCCTCTGCAGGTCCAGGAGTGTACTGAAGAGTTGGTCTGAGGGTCCAATATTTATACCTGGTGCCACCCTCAGAAGAGAACTTCTAGGCCTTTCTGAATCTGGTTCTGGAATTTCTCCCCTTCCCCGGCTCCAAGAGATCTAAGGTGACAAAAGTCTGGTGTCAAATTCTTTGTGAGTGTGCAGGAGGAAGCCCCTTTGAAATGTACTTGGGCAGTGAATAGCTCCTCCCCTCCCACCCTGGCAGAGTGGTCCATCCTGCCAACATTTAGTCGCCTTTTGTCTCACTGTCTGGTAGGAATACACAAGGGCCAACTACACTCAGTCATGTGATGCATGACACAGGTACCAAATGGTTAGGACAAAAAAAATGCCAACTGTCTAATAGTAAAGAAAGTACCTAGAACGCGTGCTCTAGACGCAGTGTGCACTACTAGTGCCCACTACGAGAGTGGAACCTAACTGTAACACAATTAAATGTATGTTTTCTAACAATTCAGTGAGTTATTCATACATAAACAATACTCAACAGAAAATAAACGATGAATACACTTGTAGAGTTTCTTGATCAGGTCGATTTAATTTCAAAGACGTGATTCTTATATGAAAATATTCCACTTTAAGACTAGTCTTGTCATTCTTATGAGGCTAGCTGTGTGATTCATCCCAATGCATTTCGGGCTGTAACAATAGCCCTTGTCAGGGGTATCTACAATCAAACACATATCCTGTGAATTCTCAACAGAAGTTTAATGACTAACATACTTGCATACCAGAACCTCTCAACGTGAGGCACACTCACAATATGTGTAAAGACTGATGGAGGTAGCTCAAACAAAGATGAATAGACATCCCAAATAATACCTCTATAGATCCCCAAAACGGTGCTCTGCGAGTCAGTTCCATTGCAGTAAATGGAAAACCAAATGTTATGAAAGCTGTCCGCATTATAGTGAATGCTACTCCTGTGGACCACTCAAAAAACGCAATAAGTGAAAAAGCAGGGTAAAAAGTGATGGTCTCTAAAGGGGTAAATCAGACTTCCACTGATATAGTGAGGTGCACATGCAGGACTAACTGAACGTGACGAACGAGTGAAGACAACGAGTGAAAAAATTATTATTAGCACCATACTCCTCGAATCGTTAACGCCCCCAAATTCAGTATTTAGGTGCCACCTGACACCAGGAACTCAGATTCATTGACCCCAGAAGAAGCACAAAGAGCCCAAGAATGCAAGAACGGTGGACTAGCTGTGGACTTGGTGCCAAACCCGCCTACCTGCTCCTGTTTCGACAATTGCAAAGATCAGACATGTCCTGAAGCTGTGCATCCTCCAAAAGCCTCCGATGGCCACCAGCACTTCACCAACCCATCAGCATCTCCGTTGAAGGGGAGGAACCACTTGCCTGCAGCTACCGACTGCAACATCCGGTTCACCTATCTGCTAGCCACCGGGTTCACCGACGCAGCAGCCACCCAGGAGGTCAGCTCCGTCTTCAGCACCAGAGAAACCAGCATAGAGGGTGGTACTGCATTCCTGTTTTGTCCCCATCTCCAGGTCGACCCCTAAGGTGAGAATCTCCAACGCAAGCAACCTGCCAGGCTAAACACCTCTGCACAGTCCGAGCCTATTGACAATGCAACCTTGCGCCAGTGATCCTCTAGAACAGAGCCCCCTGTTGGGTTTAGACTGACTTGTCCCAAAGTCCCCACTTGCAGCATTTTTCTGCATACAGCTTTCACCATAGACTTCAGCTGTAACATTCAAGGCTACCCTTGCGAACAGCACCTCTGCACCCGGACAGGTAAACCCAAACTGCTGGTGTTTCTAAGGGCCACGGCTCCTACTTACCTTAAGTCCTGAAATTCATTTGCAAGTGCCCCTATGCAGTGTATGTTTCTCCCATTGGCCAACAGTACAGCGCTCGAGGCTCATGCCTCAAATCTGATAGCGGTTTTCAAACACTTGTAGATCTTGCTGTCTAAGTTCATATAAAAATCTATGTTATTTTTCAAAATTGGTGTCGGATTTCCTTATTGAGTGAATGTCTCATTGATTGATTCTGTGTGCAACATATGCCTAACATTCCCCTCTGATAGGTCTAAGGCTGCCAGACCACACTACTGCAAATAGAGCTCCTTGCAATTGTTATTGCAAACCCTTGTACACTAGTAAGGGATAACTGGACTCTGCACAGTGCACCTCATTTTTAGGTCTCGTCTGAGCCAGCGCTTTAGCGCTGCTCTCACGAGAGCTTTTGTAAAAGGGGGATCTGGAAGTGCAAACAGTGCTTTTCAGGCCTCCAAATACAGTGCATGTGCGCCGGGCGCGCGCACCATTTGGCAGCCTGAAAAGCACTGTGTGATCACTTTCGCGGTCGCTTTGATGTCCTCAGTGAGCCGCGCTGCCACTGAGGACATCAAAGCATCCGCGAAAGTGCACACCATTTGCCACCCCTTCCTGCTTGTTAAGATATGAATAAAACTGTCAAATCACCGAGTTAAATAATAATTGGGGGTGGCGTCTTTATTTTTTGGTATTCAGCTGACATTTTTGGAAGCAAATAAATGCATTTCGTAAACTTCTGCGTAAGATTTGATTCTGTATCTGGGTGGGTGGACTGATGGATACAAATCTAGTCAGTGTCTCGCCTCCACGGTCCAGTTCTTACCCTCATGGCATCCGTCCTTGTTCATTGCAATAGCTCACAAAACGCTTCCCTCATTTCGAAAACAGAACATTTCTGTAATATGTAAATATAAAATCGCGAGCTCATTAGCACTCCTGCTCGATAGCATGCAGCGTTTAAGTTCCTTTAGTTTGCCGCACCATATCAAAATACGTTTCAACTCTGTGCGTCGCTGACAATCGAAATCCCACCAGAGGGGATAGCAAATCTGTAGCTTATCACAATTATGGACACTACTCAGCACTATCACAACAGAAATTATATTCTTACTTGCAGGCGCGTGTACAATAGATTTCATCACTATAACAGCTTTCATTTGGAATTATCAGCGCTGTGTCTCGAGAACACTGTGCTCGCCGTGTATTTTAAAGATGAACTGGGGAAACGCAAAAACGTGCATGAAGAGCTGTTTACAATTAAAACAATAACAGACACTGACAGCGCACCTCCGGACAGCGAGCGTAGCCAATCAAATGGATTACCTAATCATGGACACTAAATAGTGAGATCAGTTCTAAGGCAAAACAAATAATGTGACCACCAGTGACACTGTGTCACCGACATGCCTGTGCATTGAGGAGTGACATCACGTATCATTTGAACACCACGCCCTCTAATGGCATCAACGGAAGAGGCCCTGAATAACCACTGAGCCTCTCTGATGGCATCACATGAAATGAACTTAAACAACCTTTGACCTTTTGACATAATAGGAAGTGGCACCACACAAGCTGAGCCAGCGCCGTCACTATGATGACATGGGCCGCAGAATAAAAGTGAGGCAGGTGTTAATTCCATGCACAGAAAATGATCGCCCGAATTTTTGGTGATAAATAACCCCAAACAATGTCCATTATTAGCAAGGGTATTGGTGAGAAATAGTTATTCTCGACTCAAATCTTGCATGGTTCAATAACATTAATGTATCGATTGAAAATGACTGAAAAGAAATTTAAAAAACACCGCTGCGACCTTTTGTAACATTTTGCAACAGCAATGTTTTTGAGGGATGCCCGAGATAATATATATATTTTTTTAATCAGCCGTAGTGAGGATTTTGTAATAACGAGGTGAAACTGATAGGCTGATATTGGGGTAATGGCTCCAGGTACAATACATTGAATCCTTTAGGGGAAACAGAACTTTGAAAGTAGAGCAGAGGTGATAAAGTGACCCGACTCTTCTGATGGTCCACACAGGGAAATCTAGAAGAATTGTTCACCCTTGCTTACTCTCAAACAATTCACCCCCACCCTCATTTTTACATTATTTTATTTGATGCCAGTAGTGAATAGAGAACAGATTGGTGCACATTTCATCATGTATTCTATGTGCTTGGCAAGTTGTTCTTCGTTCCCATATTTTGACACAACACTCCATCATACTTTTGGGCATCTGTTAAACGAAACGACTTACTGTGCTCACTGGCACAGATGAAGTGACAACCCACGTCTACCCCACCAATTACATCTCAGGAGGTAACCTCACATAAGCTGGACGTCCAGGCTTATAATACCAGAAATTACACCACACAGCCTTTGACTATGGTCAAATCGAAGCTACTGCTTCAAATCTCTACAATGAACATACAAACAAGCATTTGCAATGCAATAGGTCTCGCAGTTATACGAGTTTGAGCTATTGGCATTGTAAATGACAGTGCCTTTTATTTATGTTTTAAAAAAACAAACTTAAATAAAAAGCATTGTCATTTACAATGCCAATAGCTCAAACTCGTATAAATGCGAGACCTATTGCATTGCAAATGCTTGTTGTATATTATATAGAAAACCAGCTTCCTACACCCAGAAATCAGGTAGCCACCCTTTCAATATCTTGTTAGGTCTCACCCGCGACAGCGCATGCGCTCACTTGCAAGAGATACTGTTTTTTTACAAGGCGCTTGGAGCCCACACACTGCTTGTAATTCGTTGGCATAATTGTATTACTTTTCTGTCTAACAAATGGCCAGCACATGCCAGCTTCACTTTCTCCCCTTTCGTGTGAAGCATGGACCAAACACGGATTGCTTCATCTTTATTATTTTCCTTCTGCTGTTTGTGCTATGAAAAAGGTACTATTTTTGTATTTGTTATATTCCCATCATGTTGCTTCTTCCCATCATGTTAATATAATAATAATAATAATCCACATTTGTAAAGCGCTAACAATCACCCGTAAGGGTCTCTAGGCGCTGGGGGCCGTCAGGAAGATTAAGCAAGCTATTGCCCAGACTCACATGGTGCTGGGCTAATCTGCCGCCGGCGCTGAGGATCGAACCGTGATCCCCAGATTCCGGAGTCAGTCGCCCTCGCGCCACACCTCTTCCTGTTGCTTCTTCCCTACCACCCCAACCACCTGCTGTCCGTGTGGCTCCTTACCTTTCACCCAACACACTCATTGACCATGTTGCTTCTTCTCTCTAACCTCTCACTCTCCCGCTGATTGAACTTCTTCCTCCCAACCACCCCACCTACCGTAGTCAGTGTTTCTTCTTCCCTTCCACCCTCCTGTTGTCCGTGTTTCTTCTACCCACTCATTGTCTGTGTTACCCAACCAGCCCCTATAAGTAAAAACAATTCATATGACACGGACAGCGCTGGCAGCACCACAGTATTTTATTTTTTTTTTTAAATAAATAACTTTTATAGCGCACTTTATTATAACTTTTTGTAATGAATAACAGCAGACACACATGGGCAAAGCCAATAGCTTTGACACAGGAGAGATTTGTTGGCTTTGTCAATGTTTGTTTAGCTACTGACATGCGGCTGCTTTGACAGCAAGTGCCGGACCTTTGTTGCGCATGTAATTTTTACTGCAATCACTCAAGTGGCTTCCGTCTGGTCTTGGGACATTGTTTCCCTCATTGGCGTGCTATTTCTTTGCATGCAAGTTTTTGCAGTCATCTTGAAAAGGGAATTCCAGATCCTATCATTAGGCTTATAATACTATTATGGTTTTACATTTTTTTCCATTTTAACTTGTTGCACTATCATGGACTTTTACTGTTTCCTGTTCCTAGTTATTTGGTTTTAAAAGCCCTATGCAAGGAGACCAGGGTTGTCTGCTGGTATGCAACAAACTTGCTTCCAGTTGTTGCTTGCTGTAGGGATGATTTCCTGTCTCCAAATTAATTCTTCTCTCCTGTATCTTTGATCTGCCCGTTACTTTTAAAACTTCAGTTTCCTTTCAAGTGCACTCAAGTTTTCTTCAGTCTGCCTTCCCCACTTTCCCAAGAAATCTCAAATCTGGAGTACAAGTTGGAAGATGAAGGGAGCAGGCCTTATCTTCAAGCCATGAAGCATCCTTCGGCCTCGCCAGTAAAAGCAACTATTGACAACAAGTAGGCCCCCACACCACAGAGTCTTCAATTGACAATTGAAGTATGGTGTCTGATCATTTTTAATCAATTAGCTAAAAGACAGGACACAAGAAAAATGACCAAACAAGCATGGTTATGTACGCCTTCAGAAGAGTCAAAACCTCTCTCCATAGGTCTCAAGCAAGTCCTCCAAACCCACAAATCTCCACCCTGGTGCAGACCTGCAACTACCTCCTGGAAAGGAAGAGGGACCTTAAAGAGGGATGTATTGAGGCAGTAGGGTTGTAAACTTAAAGAACGCTCTAAGCACTGAATTCCTAGGTCAATGGGCAAGAACGTGAGTTTTGGATCCTCACAAAATTATGAAAGTAACATATTCCCATACATAAAAGAAAAACACATGAATAGTACAAACAGAGACAGCCTCAGATGTCACAAAGCCACCAAAACTCCTCATAAAAGAAAGCGCTGAATAGGTCAGCCATTAGATACGCAATTATGTCGGACTTTTATGGTATACTGCAACCAAGAATTTTGTGTTTAACTGATAGTGTTGAATTACATGCAAGAAATTATACGATGCAAGATTTGGACAGCTGAGCCTCAATTTACTTGAACACAACACCGGGAAATTTTCTAATAAAAGCCTGATACCAAATTGTGCAAAAATATGAAAAAGAAATCAAAAATGTTACACACTTAAGACAGTGCCTGTAAACAGCCAGTCACAAACAAAAACAGTATTTTAATATTTTAGATAGAGAACTTACCAAGTTCTTCCCCTGTGTTATAATCATATTTATAAAGCTTGAAGTCGTCACCACCTGCAACAACACATTCTTTCTCTGGATGGAGAGATGCCGAGTGGATGGAAGCAGGAGCTTCAAAAGACTTTATCAGCTCCAAACTGAAAAGAAAAGAAGCTTTTTTGAAGTCTGTGACAAGGTCAAATAGAACAATTTCAAGTAAATCTCTCAATATGGTCCAGTGTCTTATTTATGTAGATTAGCAATGCAGGTCAGAGGCAGATGCGTGGGTACAACTCTAAATTATTGTTCATGCTGACCTCAAGGTTGTTACAAGTCTGAAAATATTCTTGTTGAGAGCGTAGGTAGAGGACTGAATGATGTAGCCTCTCCGTGTCAACTGAAAAAGTGACTCATGTTTTTGGCCTACTTAGTTCACTTTTAGGTTCAAACTAGTTTTTATTGTTGAAAGACCTTATCAGTAGAAAGATGTATTTCAACAGAACTGCGCAATATGGTGGATAACATCTCGCCATATCAAAGTGCAACCGTTAGATAAACTAAACTGACTCCAAATCAAAAGCAAAAAAATCATACAGCGAAAGTGTCAATAAGCCAAAAATAAATTACTTTGGTGAGCATGAAGCGGCTCTGTGAGTCAGAGCAGTCCCAGGTATTTAAAGCAAGTCAATTCAGTGAACTCTTGAGAAAGCGAGTCTTTCCATACCGAGCACATGCTTAATGCGATGTAGCCGGTTCTGCCTAGTCAGTACTCTATCTGTTCCTCAAAGCGCCAGAATAGCTTGATGAGCTGCTCCAAGTGCGAGGCTAATGGGTCTACCCTACGAGACTTATGTGGATAGGTAAGTGGGTTGGGAAGTCCCAAAATGGTGTAGGCCGGGAATCTAGGGGTGTAGGCCGGGAATCTAGGGATCTGATTGTTTAAATGGGTGTCTATATCTGTCAAAATCTCATCCCAAAACCGGGCTAACCTTGGGCAATTCCAGACCATGTGAAAGGGCCCCACTCAAGCCACACAGTCTCCAGCATTCGTTACTGTGTGTAGGGGGTTACCCCTGTGTAAAAGGGTGGGGGTCAAGTACTAGTACCTGACTATTTTCATGGCAGTTTCTATCTCCACGATACTGCTGGAGGTATGAAGTGCTCGATGGTATATATTCAGGCATTCTTTAGTAGTCAACTGTCTACAAAGCTCAGCCTCTCATCAAGCCTGTGCCGGGGACTTCTGTCTGGACGAGTCAGGTAGCAACATATTGTAAAGTTCTGTAATAAGAGGTTTGTCTGGTTTTTGTAATAAGCCATTTTTTAAATCTTGTGAGATGTCAATGTGCAGCTTCCTTAGGCGAAGGCAGCATAAACCAATGTCTAATTTGTATGTAACTGAACTTTTCATTCTCGGAGTTAACCACATCTGCTTGCATCTTGTCAAAACGTATGGGGCCCTCTAATTTAAAGAAATGTCCTATAGCCATCCCTCCCCTTGACATTCCTGAAATAAAGTGCCATCTAATGCCGGAGAGAAATCCAGGTTCCCTACTATGGGGGTTAAGGGAACGATAAGAGACCCCCTTGAACCGCCGGACCATTCTACGTCTTCAAGATTGAACCAGTAATCTGAGATAGATAAAGGGCTGCCAGGAGAAGAGCGCGAGGCAAAAATGGGACCTTCCACAGAGGTACCCGCTATAACTCGGTCTATGAACAACCATGGCTTTTTAGACTCTAGACAAGACCACTCAAGCAGGCAGCAGAGCTGGGACATGTAGAAGTAATGGAGGAGGCTAGGGACGCCCAAACCCCCCGTCCAAGGCGGGCGACAGCTAAGTTCGCGTTTCATGCGAGGGCACCCATCGAGCCATACAAAACCCTGAAGTGCATCTTGTAAAGATTGTATCCCTCCTCATGGAGGCCAAAGGAAGGGGGGGGGGGGGGGGGGGGAGTCTGGAACAAAAAGAGAATCCCCTAGAGAAGAGTCATTTTTAGGGGTGACACCCGTCCCAATAAAGACAAGGGATACAGTTTCCAATGGGCAAGGTCGGCTTTCACCTTCTTGACTGAGGCTTGGTAGTTAAGATTTTTAGTCCCTTCCAGCATCTAGGACAACGGAATTCCCAGATACAAGACTGAAGCCTTTGTCCACTGAATCGAGTATTCTAAGGTCAGATGGGCCATGGAGTCAGGCTAGGTGGACAAGCGAAGTGTTTGGGATTTAGCTAGGTGATTATGAAAACCAGAGGCCTCTCCAAACAATCTCAACTCCCTTAGAAAGTGAGGCAAACCTGTTTATGGGTCATCTAACCAACCAATAACATAATCAGCATACAGTGTGATGACACGCTCCTCCGCCTAAAAACATATTACAGTTATATCAGGACTAGCTCTCACCCTTTAGGCAAACTGCTCCAGGTAGCATGCAAATAGGGGTGACACTGGACACCCCTGCTGTGTGCCTTTTTATAAAGGGAACAGGGCATAACTAGTACCATTAACTCTAACTTATGCCTTGGAGTCACCATAATTACTCAATATCCAGGCACGGAACCGCTCTCCAAAGCTGAAACGAACTAGTGTCTGGGCTAGATAAGGCCAGTGTACACGATTGAAAGCTTCAGCATCGATAGAGAAGAGCACGATTTCCCTTTGAGAGCACAAAGCCTGATCTATGAGGTGTAGGACTATCTTTCTATGGTCTGCACAATGCCTCTGAGGAATAAAACCCGCCTAGTCCAAGGCCAGTAAACCCGACATCGAGGGGGCAAGATGGCCTGCAAGGATGCCCGTGAAAAGCTTTGCGTCGACATTTCATTTAGCAAGGAGATGGGGTGATAGGACCAACAGTGACATTTAAATGTTCCCAGGCTTAGCAATGACTACTATTGACGCCTTTGTCATTGAGGGCGGGAGTGAGGAGGGGCCATTAATAGAACTATAGACCCAGGTAAGAAAGGAGGCACAGAAAACCTTTTTAAAAGTTGCCAGGAAGTCAATTGGACCAGGGGATTTAAGGATCTTCTGCCTCGAGATGCCTGCTATGACTTCCTCTGTTTTAATAGGGGCCTCAGACCCAGAAGCTTAATCATCGGTCAGGTGAGACACATTGGAAGCACACAAGCAGTGTGTTGGGGTCTGTTCAGGAAGAGTTTGAGCCGAATAAAGTTCCTTATAGAATTCCCTGAACCGAGCAGAGATGGGCCCATCCCCTTCAACGAGGATACACTCAGTCAATTCGGAGTCACCCCGGCCTTTTGACACTGAGCTCTGAGTTTATTAGCCAGCAGCCTCCCATATTTATTCCCCCTACGTAGAATGAATGTTTAAGCCAAAGTAGGGAGTACTCAGCACCATCAAGATCTAACCCCGCGAGTTGTATCCAAGCGGCTTCTAATTGCCGCTCAATCCTCGGAGCCCAAGTTCAAGGATGAATGCACTCTAACTCCCTCACCTGCTGCTGCAATGGTCTTTTGGGCATTCCTAAATTTTTGGCCTGCTGCTGAGATTGCTATGAATTCTACCCTTATAACTGCTTTTAGAGCGTTCCAGACCACGGACACAGGGTATCCAGTTGTCATTGACCCTTCAATAATACGAAATTGCCTTCTGTATCTGCTGGACGACAGGCGGTCTCTGAGGGAGAGACTCCCTCAAGTGCCATGGTGTGGAGGAACCAACAGGTCCAGAGAGCTTCTGATCGAACAGAACGGTAGAATGATCCGAAATCAACAGTGTTTCTATTTCAACAGTTGTGGCCACCATCTGAAGATCCCTGGAGCATAAGAAATAGTCTAGGCGGGCGTAAGGTTTATGTGCGTGAGAAAGGAAAGTTGTCTGTGGGTGACATTCCCACCAAAGATCTCTCAGGCCCATTTCCTGGAGCCATAAAACACAGTCTGTGGGCCAAGCTATCTAAATCGTGAAACACTAAGTTGAGATCTCCTCCAATCAACACCCATCAGACTTGTGCTATGAAAGTCTCTGCTACTGCTCTGGTTATAAACTGATCGTGCCCTTCACTTGGCGCATAGATGGACCCTAAAACTAAAATGAGAGGCCCCATGTTAATCTGGTAAACAAGGAGATGGCCCCTAATCTCTGCTATTTTGAAACCCATTGTCCCTCAAAAAGAGCGTGGAAAAAGTATCGCTACTCCTGCTGTCTTGCATGCCAGGGAATTACAGTTTTGCTGGGGAAAGTCTCAGTCTTGAGCCTATGCCAATCACTCGAAACCAAGGTAGTCTCGTACAGTACACAAAAATCGTCCTTAGAATGTTCAAGACAGGAGAATTTAGCTTTTCTGTTTATAGGATTATTTAGCACTTTAACATTGAAAATGAGAACTCTCAGTGTGTCCTGTGGACAAATCATAGTGTATCATCTATCGGTGTGGCCTCTCAGGGCTGAAATAACGGGAAAGATCGCTTCAAAAAATACAATGCAGAGAATCCCCACACATCCAAGATAAACCATTTATGCTGGCTAAATTGCAAATGTAAGCACCCCTATAGAAAGAAATAGACCCAACAAGAACAAAAACAGAACAAATGTCCATGGTGGAGAAAAAGCTCTAGATATCTCCAGTGTAAAACCAGTGGAAGATGAGGAAATGGGATCCATGACCAGAAACCCAAAGCCTGGCAGGCTACCTCTCCTGAAACCCAGTTCAGACACAGCCATATTCCTCATGGGAACAGTCCAGAACAAACTGCCAAGCCAGGTCTTCCCTGGACCAGTTTCGGGGTAACAACCCTCATCAGCCAGGATAGCTTGAATGCATGGTAAAGTGAGCAAGAGGCACACGTCTGGGCATACCCTGCCAACTTAGGGAAAACAAAGCCAACACAAGGAGATGATTGACGGAGAACTGAAACTTTAAAGATACACACCCAGTCACAGATCTGGGTTGAATCCATTATCATTCTTTAGCTCACTTCGCCACCCCAGTTCAGACTCAGCCATATGCAAAATCAGTCTTGACCCTGTTCCTCACTGGAACTGGATTCAAGATAGCCTGGCTGGGAGGTTCTACTTGGGGCCACAGATTTAGCTAGCTGAACTGTAGAAATGGGGGTCAAATCTGAATAGTCAGAACATTGTAATGTATGAATTAATATGGAATAACATACGGAATATGGAACAGCTCCGAATTAAACTGTGGCACATTAAAATTGTGTTATGCACATTGTGCACAGACATAACGAGGCAACCAGACACTTCTGAATATTCCCAAAGGTTGCTGGCCCGAATGTGTGTTTGCACAGCTAATCACAAATTTATTTCTAAATAGTGTTCTAAGGTGCTCAAACAATAGAGTGGAACGGCCACACTAATTCCCCTGAAAATGCATAGTCTTGTCCGGAAAGAAAGAAATTTCACACATAAATAAGCACGCCACAAACAATCGAAAAAATTAGCAGCTATGAGAATCCGAGTCTACCGAAAATATTAGGACATGATAACCTCAAACAAATTACACATTTTCTTGGAATAACATGCACATATTTGGTGCCAATTTCACCAAAATCCGCATGGTAGGGCAAATTCTGGATTTTTTGCCAATAAATAGATGCAGGTTCGACCAGCCGATATTTATCTTAAAACTTTATTTTTCACCCAAAAAAAAAAAGACAGTTGAAATCGGTTTACTTTTGCATTATGGGACGGTCTCCCAAGACACACCCATTGGGTAAATTGTCACGCCCTTCCCGAAGAATCTTCCTACTGCCTGGATATGATTGGGAGGAGGAGAGTCGGACAAATGCCTTCTCTGGACTCTTTTCAATTGCGCTGGACTGCCCTGTAGTATAAACTTATTGTTTGATTAATTAAAAATCAGTTATAATCACTTAAAACATGTGGACTATAACAATAAGGCCCTATGTGTATTTTTTTAAGTTCTTACAAGGACTTAATTGTAACGCTGTAGAATAATGCTGGTGACAGATACTATAAATAGACTATACACAATTTCACTCAGCATGATCGAATAAATGTAGGGAATCACAGTGAAGTACTGAAACTCATTAAGTTAAGACGCATTGAGATACAAGAGCGTGTTGTGAAGGTCACTTTTGTGGGTCCATCCCGATTCAACATCACCAATCACTGAAGGCCATATACCTAACAGGACCCTACAGAGCTATAAACTTTCCAGGCCAACACTCGAGGGAGAGAGATGGACATGTGAAACTCAAACAATCGGTAATGGGAAGAATCTGCTCTCAGATCACTGCCTTAATGTTAATATAAACGTCAACTTTTGAAGCATTATAACCGAAGGCCAATTATTTAGATGTCAGAGACCTAACCTAAACATTGATGCATTAATTCTGCCAAACCGGTATCCTGCTCTTCATCTTAAATTGGTTTTAATTGTTGATTAGCACCAATATTTGTTGTATATATTTCAATACTCAAATGTATTCAAATATAATAGCAGGTTTGTGTGTCTTAACCATAATAACTTCGGTTATTGCTTCACAAAATTCACACTATTTCTACTAACTAGCTATGTTTAGAATTAGCCAACTCCATAACCTGGAGAACTACCAGATTAATTTAGAAACAGGTTGGAGGGGTTGGGGAGGAGGCGGACCAGGTTTAGTTCTTGGTGGAGTCCACTTTCCTAATTTCAGATGAAGGGTGGACCTGGGGAGGGCTGAATGCAGGAGAATGGGGCCATCCTTTTTTATTGTTCTATTTTCCTGTATTAGTCATTTACTACCATATGGATGTCTAAGACACTACCTACTATAAGACCTTGATAATCAGAAGGAGATTCAGTACCAAAGGGAGTCGATGGCTATCTTTATGAGGCAGAGCATCATAATATTTCACGGATCAGGGTGGTATGCAGGGAACTATGCTAACATGCCCCATAAACAGCAAAGAAAAGCTAGAAATCAAACGAAATTCCGATGATCAAATTTAAAACGTGAGACTCTCAATCACCCTGGAGGAATAATCTAAACTATTGTAGCTAACAAAGACGAGATATAGGTAGTCCCTATGAGTGCCAAAATAATCCTAAAGTGGTTAGACAGAAATCCTGGGCATAGAATGAAGTTGAGAGGCTCGAACGTGGATTCCCAAGTCCCTTCTACCTCTTGTAAGGCAAGCTGCTAGGGACTCCATTACCAGGGTGAGCAGAAGGGGGAGCGGGGTAACCCGGCATCCTCCCCCTGCCAACTTGTATGCTGTGGAGAACAATCCTCAGAATATGGCTTGGATAGTTAGTTGGGTGTGTATAAAACAATCAGATCAGTCTAAAGAGTACAGGCTCCAAAGCAGACTCTAGATAGCACTTCAAATAGGTCGTCCCAACTCAAGGTGTCAAACCTATTACTCAAATCTAGTATAAGGGCCGCGGTTTGAGGCCATCACTCTTGTAGTGCCTCCATGATTAAGTCAAATCCCTCTTACAGGGAAGGAATATGTTACTCACCCTGTAAGCATCTATTCGTATCATGTAGTGCTGTAGATTCATATGCATAGCATTATCCTGCCATCTAGTGTTGGGCTTGGACGATTACAAGTTGTTTATCTTTGAAAAAGTCTTTGAGTCACGAGGTATAGTGACTCCTCCTCCACTGTGCATTGTGCATGTTCCTTAGCTCCTCAGTTAGATTGTTTTTGGCTCATAGGGTGAGCGTTAGAAAAGGAGCAATATGGGGACAGAATAGGGAAATATGCATAAAAGTGTGATTGCGTAATTTACTGTGCTAAATATAGTAGCAAATACTGCAACCAAAAGCTTCCGGAGAGGAGGGTGGGTGCATATGAATCTATGGCACTATGTGCTTCAAATAGATGCTTACAGGGTAAGTAACATTCCATTCGTAGCATGTGCAGGCCGTAGACACATGCTTAGCATTGAATGTAAAGCAGTGCTCCCCTTGGCGGTGGCTAGTGATTGGTTGAAGTACTCGTCTGAAATAGTATTTTAAGTACAGCCTGACCCACTCTTGCTTGTTGATCTAGGAAGACATCAACATAGTAGTGTTTTGTGAATGTATGTGGGTTATTTCATGCTGCTGCTCTGCCAATATCCTCTATAGCAGAGGTCTTCAATCTGAGGGGCGCGACCCACAGGGGGGCCCTGGAGTCATGGAAAGGGGGGGGGGTCGCACATTTCCAGGCCTCACTTCTGCCTGAAATCCAAAATGTTCTTTTCCTTTGGGAAAAAGAGAATGGTCCGGGTGCTTCATTCTGAAAATGCTTCTGCTGAAGTTAATTGCGTCTCCTGTGCTGTGAAAAAATAGAGGCCAGGCAGACAAGTAAAACAATCCTTCACACCAGGAGGCCTGCTTGGCTGAAGATGCAAATGCAGCTACGAGTTAAAAGGGTGCTTGGGAGCAGTAATCACTCCAAGCATTGTGATTGCAAAGATTTGTTTTTTTTTCCATTGGTAGTAGGAAGAGTTAACACCTGGGCTGTGAAGTCGTGCTTTTAATTGTAACTGTATTTACACAGTGTTTAGTACCCCTGAGGAGGGTTGAAGGGACAGTTATGCAAAAAAACAAAAAGCAAATTGCATCACTTATGTACTAGTATTACTAAAATCTACATTTTGGAAGTTCCATTTTATCCTAAAATATTATTTAAAAAATGACTTGCGCAAAATATTTTGGGGCTTACGAGACGCTTGTGCCGCTGGAGCATCACTTTATAAAGCTCCGGCAGCGCAAGCGTCTCCATTATAACTATGTGGCACCGCAAAGTCACCCAGCGTGGTTTTGCATGGCCTCATAGATATGGAGTAAGACACAGCAGTGCAAGTTGCTGCGATGCCTTACTCTGTGTCAAGTAGGTGTACCATGGGCATTGCGGTGGGTGTTCCCACGCAACACCAATGGATTTTGACAATGCTCCAGATTTACAAAACCATGTAAACCTGGGGCAGCGCCAAAACCTTACGCCTACACACAGCAGGCATAACAGGGAGAAATGTTTTCATTTCTCATCATTATTTCCACTTTCCATGTGTGCTGCATTCTGCAGCACACACAGAAAGAGGAAAGTCCCTCTCTGGATTATTTTTGTGCAGGAAGGTGCCCCTTCCTGCACAAAAACAATCCTGCCTATGTTGGCACAAGGCAGAAATTTGCGGGTCAGACCCCCCCCCCACCCACCTTTCCGCTCGGACCCTACACGTACCACCTGCGGAGTCCCCCAGGGGACCTCCCTCAGCCCGACACTCTTCAACGTCTACATAGCTCCGCTCACACCCATCGTCAGAACCTACGGACTCAACATTGTGTCATACGCAGACGACACCAAACTCATCAACTCCCTATCCAATGAACCAAACACCGCCAGACACAACTTTCGAGAAGGCATGGAAGCAGTCACCAAATTGATGAAAAACAGCTGCCTACAACTAAACACCAACAAAACAGAAGTACTCATCATTGGCCCAAACCCAGACGCCTGGAATGACACCTGGTGGCCCCCCCCCCCCGTCCTCGGAAGCCAGTCTACCCCCACGGACCACGCACGCAACCTGGGATTCATCCTGGACTCAGAGCTCAAAATGGACCGCCTGATCAACTCCGTCTCGTCGTCCTGCTTCCACACCCTCCGCCTCCTATGCAAGACCTTCAAATGGATCCCCTCGAACACAGAAAGACCGTCACTCACGCCCTGGTCACCAGCAGGCTCTACTACGGCAACGCACTCTATGCCAGAATAAACAAAAACCTCACCTGCAAGCTACAGAACATCCAGAACAACGCTGCAAGACTGGTCCTCAACCTGCCAAGACACTGCCACATCTCCCAGCACCTGCGCACACTCCACTGGCTCCTCAAAGCTAGAGTCACCTTCAAGATGCTAACCCACGCTCACAAGGCCCTCCACGACACCGGACCAGCATACCTGAATAGCAGACTCAAATTCCACACACGACAAAGGACCCTACGATCAGCCCAGCTCTCCTATGTCATGGTCCCCTGCACCAGAAAGACGAGATCAGGAGGCCGCTCCTTCTCCTTCCACGCAGCCAGAGCCTGGAACGACCTTCCGCTCCACCTCATACAGATAACATCGCTCCCCATCTTCGCAAGAAACTTCAAAACCTGGCTCTTCCACAGACCCCCTTCCTTGATGGACTGGAACCTGCGACGACAACCCCCCTCCCCCCCCCCCACGGCACCTTGAGACCCTTACGGGTGAGTAGTCGCGCTTAAACACCTGATTTGACTTTGTGCTTCCCGACGCTTAGCTTCAGCGCAGGCTTGCTTCCTTCCTTCCCTGCATGACTGCCGCGTTACTCAGCTGCCTCCAATCTCCAGAGGCGTACTTGTAGCCACGCCCCTAGAGGTGAGCAACAAATTCATGGCAGCTGCGCAGACAGAGTGGATTCCTGTTTGGTGAGCCTAATTGGCCTTTTTTAAACCTTCTTACTTTTTGTTTTCTTTCAGTTCCTTGTAGGCGCGGTAGGAGCTGGGAGTTGCCTGGCTCCTGTGTCACTTAACTTTCATTTTGCCCTACACTTTATCCTCAGTTCCTTGTAGGTGCACTAGGCGGTGACTGGCTCCCCTGCATTATGGCACCATCGTATTTTTAAAATACTTAGTCTCACCTTGTGCTTCCTGCCGCTGAGCTGCAGCGCAAGCTTCCTTCCTTCCTTGCCTGACTGCCGCGTTGCTAAGCTGCCTCCCATCTCCAGAGTAGGACTTGTAGCCACTCCCCTAGAGGCGGGCTACAAACTCATGGCAGCTGTGCGGCTGCGGCGCTGGCATGCCAAAGGAAAGCCCATCTGAGCCCGTCTGTGGCTGGATGGCGCAAGGACCCCTGCTTCATACATCATCCAGTCCGCTGCCAAAAGTGTTGAAGTAGGAAGACATGTCCACTATTCCTGAAACGCTCTACTAAAGCTTAATTGTCCTCTGAGACACGTGCACCCACACTTTAACCCTATCACAAAATGTTAACGGCTGCAGTAGGTGCGGTTTCCGTTTAGGCAAAGCCCACACTATAGCCTCTAGTGGTAGGGCATACCTACCCAACAACAGAAGGATGCAATGCCTATTACTCAATTGCCGCTCACTACCCAAACAAATTGAAAATAGCAGAACTTCGGCCTTATGCTTTCTTCCCAACTGAGACCTGGCTAACAGAAGCTTTGGCTCATGGCATACTAATGCAGTGCCTCAAAACTATGCCATACTTCGCCTTGACTGGCCCACTTTTAGAGGAGGAGGGCTTTCGATAATCTTTAAAAACACTTTGCGCTGCCATCTATTCACATTGCGAATTCTGAGGCAGGTTTCTTCAGCCTTACTTTAAATAGTAAGGTTACACGGACTGGATTCTTAATCTATCGTCGACCAGGATCAGCAACGACTTGTTTAAACCCAAGGAATATGATACCAAACTACACAGTCAGATATGCAAATTTGATAGTGCTAGGGAACCTCAATATTCATATAGATAACAAGGACTGCTCGATCACGAAAAACCTAATGGAAGATTTGAGTATCTTGGAACTTACCCAATTAGTTAATGCCCCCACACATGACCTGAGCCATATTTTGGATCCCATCTTTATGAACTCTCATTCTTTAAAAGTAGCCAAACTCATACTGGTAGCATGGTCAGCCCATCACTTGATTCCTTTTGGAGCTACGGAACCCTTACGGGCAGAGATGCCGCTCCACAAATCCACCTCGCGCAGCTCAGATTAACCCCCCCCCCCCCCCCCCCCCCCCCCCCCCCCAAAGAATATACGATGGCCTCAAACTCCCATAGTCTTGCAGAATGTCCATCACTAGCTAATACACAGATTAAGGGGTGGATTAATCCAGCATTAGACTCCTTAGCTACTAGCAGGTGGGCTAAACATTCTGCACCCTAGTTCTCAGAGGCACTCCAAGAAACTAAGATTGTGTAAAAAGTTAGAGCGAGTATGGCCCAAAGAATATAATTAACATCACAAATCTATTTATCTTGCAGCCTTAAAGAAATACCACAAGGATCTTAGGCAGGCCCAGGCAAACTATTATGCCCTACAAATTGAACACTCAAATTTTTTTACCAGGGAGCTCTAGCACGTAAGCAAGTCTCTCACCTCCCTAGAACGTTGTACAGTAGCAATCCCCCCCCGCCGTCTACTGCGCGCTGTGATCAAATTGCAGTCTACTTTGTGAATAAAGTGAACAACATCTATGCTTCGAGAATGCTAGGACCTTTAAGAAGCCTCTGCCCTCGGGCACTCCGTTAGACACTCTGGGAAACTTCTTAACTTACAATCTATGTCAGAGACTGATACTTTCAGTCTAATGCTTAGAGTTAAATCCCGATCCCCCTTAGACCCTGCCTCCCCAGCTATCTTGGAAAAAAGAATTGCCATTATTGCTATGGAACTTCAGTTTGTCTTTCTGCACTAGCTTAGTCCCGGAAGAATAGAAGCATACCATGGTCATTCCTCTGCTCAAAAAGCCTACCTTAGACTCATTACTACCTGAGAACTTAAGAGCTATCTCATTACTTCCCTACTTTGCAAAGGTGGCGGAGAAGTTAGTCAACCAACAGCTAATGCAGTTTGTGGAGGAATACGATCTCCTCCATGAGACACAGTCTAGATTTAGAACCCTCTTTGCCACAGAATCAGCGCTACTTCTAGCTTCAGACTCTATACGTAAAATTGCTGATGATCAATAGTCATGTGTGACCCAAGTGCCGCCTTTGACGTGGTTTCTCATGGCCTGCTACTGGACAGACTACACCAGGAAGTCTTGTCTTGGGCTGGCTGACAAGCTTTCCAGAGGGTCGCACTTTTCAAACTGCCCTGCAACCCTATGTCTAATCTATTCAACATCTGAAACAGGGGGTGCCTCAGGGCTCTGCCTTGAGCCCGACCCAGTTTAATCTATATATGCGGGCATTGGTAGATCTGTTGAGCGAACAGGGTGTTCAGGCGGTGTCATTTGCAGATGACATGCAGCTGATCCTCACCTTGGCCCAGGACAATGGCAAAGCAGCAGAGGATTTTAAGTTCTGCATGGAGGACATGGCTAAGTGGATGAAATACAGTTGCCTCAGGTTTAATGCTAGCAAAACTGACATTCTAGTGGTAGAAAAACAACCCTCCATCTGGTCCTCAAGATGGTGACCTTGCTAGGATCTCCTCCAGCTCCAAGTCAGAAATTAAAAAATCTTTGAGTTTGGTTTAACTCCACCCTATCCTTCTCTGATCGGATTTCAACTCTTACAAGTACCAGCTTCGGGAATTTTAAAGATGCTGAAGAAAATCCTAGGACTTATCCCGGACGATGCTAGAGAGACAGTGGTACAGGCGCTTGTGACATCTAGACTGGACTACTGTAATGTCCTATATCTGGGGTGACCAAAAAGGAGCATATATATGCCCCAACGGATGCAAAAAGCTGCAGCTCGAATGTTTCTAAACATCCCTAGATTCTCTTCAACAGGGACTGCTCTGGAGATTCTCCATTGGCTACCTATTGAGAAGAGGATCTCATTCAAAGTCAAGTGTTCTGTCCACAGGATACTGCAGGGTAAGGTCCCAAAATATCTACGCCCCATGATACACCCTTATCCCACACGCAGTCTAAGATCAGCCTGAACTGGGCTGGTCTGCATCCCTAAATTTAACAGGAAACGCTTTGGAGTTCTTTCATGTACTTGGCAGCTAAAAGATGGAATTCTATTCCTATATACCCAAGACAGGAGACCTGAGAATCAGTTTTTAGGAAGCAACTCAAAACTTGGTTGTTTAAGAAAGTCTTGTTCCCTAGAATTTTTATCAACCTTTGCTTTTATTTATGATCTTAGCCTCTGAAGGAATTCAGCACGGGGACACTGCCATAACATAACTAAGAGGGAGAGTCTGCTGCATATTCATTCAATAAGGCACACCTGCTTGCCTTGAACCTCTTCGGTCTCTCTTACTGCAACATTGGACAGAGGCACACACCAAGGAGGCAACCCTGCAAAAAGAATGTGAACCCCAGCAGAGCTTTAACAAGCAGCCGTCAGCTGAAGCTTTGGCAAAACTACTGTAGCCAGCAGCTCTTTTATATAACTGCTGGCTGCAACAGTCACCTGTGGGAGTGCATTTTCAGAAGCGCACTCACAAGGAGGGCTTCAAAGAGGCTCTAAATACAAGTACTGTGTGTTCTATTGTTTGAAGTAAAAGAAAGGGAAGAAGCATGCATGGATCTTGTGTCACTCACTGTTGCTGCATCTGCAAGTTGGTCTCAAAGTGACTGCACTAGTGAACAGTATAACCTGAGTGGTACCATGTACAATCGGTTCTTGCACAGATGGGCTCTAAATTCGAAAAAAACAGATGAACAATTACTTTTGTCCATCAACACTGCTGCAAAATGGAAAATTGTTCAATACTCTTGTTGGTTGATCCAAACGTGAAAGACACAATGGATAATAGAGGTTCTATATATGCTTGTATTGAGGAAATGAGCTCCCATGTACCTAAAGCCATCTGTATCCAGGCCTAAGAACGCTCAAGCTTATGGGATAACTGTCACCAACCACAAAGGCCTAAATCTCACTCTCCATCATGTTGGGAAGTGCACAAAACATTTCTGCACAACAGCGGTTAGCATATCTGGAGGAGTCAATTATTTTGGATTACAGGTGCATAACACTTCCTTGGCGATAGCTGTGAATAAACTAAGGAACATTGTGGATGATCGAATTACACTAAGCGTCATCTTGTTATACCCTGGAGACCAAGTTTAGTCACAATTGCTGGCACTGTTGCTGCCTTGTTCACATCTCTCTTTGAAGGTTACTTTACTCATTAACTTTACATTGAAACCATTTTAGGATTTAGTGTGGGGTCTTACAGGGCTCCTCTTTAGCAACCATCTTCAACATATATGTGTGACTTCCGAGTTCAATAGATCATTTGTCTGTTCTACTGTGTCTTATGATGATGACGTCTGACTGACTCACATCTGGATCATCAGACAGCGAGCTCTACATACAACCCGATCAACTGCTAGACATGTATCCACTGTTAAATAAGCACTTATTTTTTTTAACAACATGAAGGCTAATAAAAAATAGAATTGCTCTAGTCAGTCCTCGGCATTAGGGGATCCTCCCAAACAAGCACCCAAAGTCAAACCATTGGAAATACCTTGGGTGAGAACCTCTCTTCCAAAGCACAAATCAGTGGTTTCCTCCTACTTCCAAGATTTCCATCTGCTGCAAAAGAGTCCCATTTCTATCTAAGGAGATAGACTCCAAAGAAGTTGCTAAGTGCATGTGTGTTTTTTTAATGGACTACTGTAATACGGCTCCAAGGCCCTTTCAAAGCTGAGGGGAATACAAAGTTTGTTATCCAGAAGGTCGTAAATCTGACAAAGTTTGAAAAGGTGTCAGAAGAGCAAAGCACACTATATTGGTTCTGGTGAAGAATTAAGAACCTCAAAGTAGAATGACTGCCTTCCCATCCTCATACATCCGTTACCCTGAATAAACAAGGAAAGCAAAGCAATAAACACACAATGATTGGCTTTAGGAATAGAAGGGACAGGAGCTTAAACCAAGTGGTCTTTGTGTTACATGCAATCATGGAAACAGTGATTATGCGTATTTTAGGATAACTGTTTCCATGAGACCAAATTCAACCTAAATGACAGTGCACCTGGTTTTCGTTGGACCCATCCAAATGTATAGTTTTGTCTTTGAAACAGAGTGAATAATTGGTCCAACAACAGAGGCAGCTGTTCCAGGATATAAGTGGGCCCCGGGAGTAAGCAATTCAAGCTCACTTTTTGAATCGGCAAAGCTTTGTGCACCAGCACAGAACAAAGAATTGGACAAAAGGCACCAAGTTTTACAGGCATTCCCCCGCCCCCTTTAATAGTAGGAACCAGGAACTGAAATCGCCTGCGATTGCTGGCATCTGATTAAAAAGATTTACATTTATTTTTAAGGTCAGAATATGCCTGAACGTTCAAGAACAAATTGGCACAATTGCCACAACCCAATGTCCGGAGATCCACTGCCAGAGCTAGTTGAGGCATCAAAGACCAGAAGGCTAATGTTCTGCTCCTCTTCAATGGCCACGTCACAATTTAGACGTACGTTTCCAGCTTTCTACATCACCTAAAAGATCCATTCCCGATGCAAGTGGAGACGAACAGCTTAAAGAGGAGACGTCGTCCCCAACTATAATCCAGTAGAGGCCAGACTAGTGATTTACGAATTGGAAAAAAAGGTATTGAGAATATATTGCTTCTTACAAGTTAACTCACTAGACCCTAAGGTTGCTTCGAAATTAAATAGAAAGACGACATGGGTCCAAATGATGACAACAGATGGACAGAGACCAAAATGGCCATGATAACCCTAGCAATTTTCTCCAATCTCAGACTGATCCAGTTTATATATTGCCATGTGTTTGATTACAATCCAGTGCAACTATGGAAGAGGGGCAGAACCCCACATCTACACTGCCAACAATGCAAACAGGCATTTACAATGCAATCAGTCTCATAGTAGTCAAAGCTAGAGCTATTGGTGTTTCAAATGACAATGTTTTTTAGTTATTTTTAAAGCGATAGCAAGGAAAGGGGACAGAGAGGAAACAATGGAAAGCACTCCTTAATCACTTTTAGACCCGGAGGAATAGCTCTGTTCTGAAAGCAAATAAGTTGACAGTAGATGACATTTTTGTTAAACCACTGTAAGTTGTGAAATCTGTTCCATCTCTACTTCCCAAGAGATACTGTGACGTGTATATAGCGATAGCTCCTGTTTAGATTATTCAGTTTTTAAGGAATGTAATTTTTTTCTTGAATAATTTCAAGGTACCTCGAGACATAATACCTCATTTATGCATTCTTGGTCATGTCATCATTTTAAAAGCACTTCTCCACTGCAGCCAGCCACTGGTTTGCCCGTTCCTTAAAAGAACTCCGGCAAACATAACCAAAGGGACTGTGTAGGTGGACAACTGCCTGAAAGGGATATTTTGCTCGAAGTGCCAGGAATGTTTCGCCCTACAGGTCACGACCTAGGAAGAACAGGCATACAAACCCATCTTAAACAAAAAAGGTTGGTGGATAGGACTCACCGTGTCTTAATCACTGGGGGAATTTATTGGCAGTTTGTTCTTTTGATGTCAAGTTAAGCGCCGCCTCCATTGCTCTCTACCCAGGGCTATAATTGAAAAGGAAATTGGGCCCCTGGCTTTCACAACAGAACCATTTACAGGCACCTAATAATCTAGGTTTAGTCTCACACAAGGTACAAAATTCTCTGGAGGGAAGACATGGGCGTACGCAGTCCATGTAGAATTTAATTAAAAGTGAAACAGTCACAATGAAATAAACGTATACATCGAAGCGCAGACGGCCAACAAAACCTTTTTTTTTTTTTTTTAAACTATGGAGGAGCAATGGATGACACTGGGGAGATTATGTGACGGCAGCAATTATGAAAGGGAAGGAGGTGTGAGCAAGGAGGCAACAGATGGCCAGGGCTGGCCAACCAAATAATTAATCAGTGATGTCCACAGGGCAGATGGATACTACTGACCAACCAGAGTAAAGGTACTTAGAGAGGCAGACCAACCAACCAACCAACCAAAAGCGCTGTGCTGGTCAAAAGCCCATATTCTGAATACAGCATGCCTGGCAGAGCAACCCATGCACTGCCCAGGGGAGACCTAAAAAGCTATGAGCATTTATTTCCATGTGATATGGGAAAGTCAGGGAGAAGTGGTGGGGTGAGAGGTTGAAGGAAACCCAAAACTTATGTTACTGGGAATTATGAATAGAACCTTTATTGGAATCCATTTACTACTAGACAAAATTGACATTTGAAGCACTGGCGTTCAGAGGCAACTCTCATGAAGAGGGAGTGGGAAAGAGATAGACTTTTTGTTGTGCCACAACTTAAGAAATGGTGCACAGAGCCACAGGTAGTCAAGCACACCAAAGTCTGGGGCAAATGGTGAGGAACATTTGCAGATCACAAACTC